>NW_027283215.1:17500-20001 GCF_046629955.1 Centroberyx affinis | reverse complement strand
TCTTTCTTCTTCTCTTTCTTCCTCTCTCTGCGTCCCCCCCCCCACCCCCTCTCTCTTTGAGCAATAGATTCTCTGTCTACCTCAGCTCTCCTCCTCCTCCTAATCCTCCTCCTCCTCCTCTTCGTCACCCCCCCCCCCACACACACCTCCCCCAAGTGACAGTCAGCTAACCTATTCCCCAACGGCTACAGTGACCGAAAGCACTAAGACACACTAAGTCAGTCAGTCAGTAGCCGACTGACTGACTGACTGACCAGTTTCGAAACGCAAGGACATACGGGGCAGAATCCAAACGTGACCTGGAAAGGCAAGAGAGAGGGATGAGAGAGTGAGAGAACGAGAGAACGAGAGGGAGAGAGAGAGAGAGAGAGAGAGAGAGAGAGAGAGAGAGAGAGGGAGAGAGAGTAAGGGAGAGAAAGAGAGCTACTGGCCTGAAGTTCAGCATTGATCTTTTGCTATGTGCCCCATGCTGTAACTGTTTGTGTGGGGGCGTCTGTTGTGTGTGTGCGTATGTGTGTGTGTGTGTGTGTGTGTAGGTGTGTGTGTGTGTGTGTGTGTGTCCATTTTGATCAGTGGAGCATGAATGCCCCTGTCTTAGTGTCAGAGGAAAGGACCTGATTCAGGCCTCCGGGGAGGGCATAGTCCTGAGAAACACACACACACACACACACACACACACACACACTGAGGTACAGTATGTAGGACACGCTACAGTGCTTTGTGTGTGTGTGTGTGTGTGTGTGTGTGTGTGTGTGTGTAGTTTGTATGTCTGCACTCACCTTCTCTCTCTTCTACTGTACGCATAAGCATTCCTCACCTGAGCATGTGTGCGTGTGTGTGTGTGTGTGTGTGTGTGGTTAATCTGTCAATTTAAGTTAGTTTAAGTTAATTCCTGAAAAGCCTCCAGGTAGTGAAGTTTCCTCCACTCATCCTCCCCACATTCACTCCATCACAGACAGGAGAGAAAGAGAAATAAAAATGGAGGGAGAGAGATCGACGAGGATGGAGAGGAAAGAAAGACGTTTAGGCAAAGCAGTGCGTTTTGTGTTTGGATGATGCACATTGAGCGAAAGGACTTTGATTTGTTGTTGAGTGCTGCGGGTGTGTGTGTGTTCCTGTCTGTGTGTGTGTGTGTGTGTGTGTGTGTGCGTCTAACTTAGCAGAGGGAAAAGCGTTAAGCTGTTTTTTAGCCCTTCACTTTGGGGTATTGGTGCTATTGCGCACTGCCACTCAACACATCATACATTACTCTCTTAAGAAAGCATTGGTGTTTGTGTGTGCGTGTGTGCGTGTGCGTGTGTGTGTGTGTGTGTGCAGGCGAGCTGTCTCACACCAGCGAGATTAAGACTTTTTCTTAAATAACTCTTGTCATTCGAGTTGATGGAAAAACATAATCCGGGGGGCGAACGAGGAAGCACGCAAACAAACTTTTCGCCTGCCGTCAGCAGTTGCCGTGTGTGTGTGTGTGTGTGTGTGTGTGCGCAAATACATGTGTGTGTGCAAGTATACGTATGCGTGCATTCAAGCGTATGTGTTGTGCATGTATGTGTCTGTGTGTGTTTGAGAGTCTATGTGCATTCATGTGTGTGTGTTTGCGGTGAATGATAGGGTTAATCTGCCCGCTCAAAGTGTAAAACCTCTTTCCTTAGCGAGGCCTCGGATCCCAAGTGCAGATGGCTCCCAGTAAATAGAACGGCCTCTCTCTCCTCTCTCTCTCTCTCTCTCTCTCTCTCACTCTCTCTCTCTCTCTCTCTCGCTGGCTCTCTCTCCATTTCACCCTCTTGCTTCACACTTTCAATCTGCCTTTGTCCGACCATTTCCCCCCTCTCTCTTTGTCCATTTCAATAACAGTTTGGGGTGACTGGGTTGATGGTAGCGTGTCTGTGTGTGTCTCTGTGTGTGTGTGTGTGTCTCTGTGTGTGTGTGTGTGTGTGTTTTAGCGCATGCATGTGCACATGTTTAGAATTGAATCTCTGCATGCGTGTTTGTGTGTGTATGACTTTTTTCCTCATTTCCCCCACTGTGTGTGTGTGTGTGTGTGTGCGTGAACATGTTCCTAGTTAGGTTGGTAATTAGTGTTTCTCTGCATGTGAATGTGTGTGTACATGCGTGTGTTTTTCTCTGTGCAGGGTGTGTGTGTGTGTGTGTGTGTGGAGAGTGTGTGGAGTGTGTGTTGAAAACAAAGCGCTAGCTGATAATGTGTCCATTGTGGCGGGTGCATTAAGGCCCTCTTTGTCTCAGGGCCCACAGGGCTAATGATTCTCTAGCAGCAGGTGAGAGGGAAAAAGCCTCTCTCTCTCTCTCTCTCTCTCTCTCTCTCTCTCTCTCTCTCTCTCTCTCTCTCTCCCTTTTGCTCACTTGTTTTTGTTCTTCCAGATTTTCTCTCTTTCGATTATCAGTCTCTCCCTCTCTCTCTCTCTCTCTCCCTCTCTCTCTCTCTCCTGCTGATGCGGCCATTAGGCTGAGCTGCCGCTGCCTTTATTACAGCAAATGGACTTTAA
>NW_027283215.1:10000-15000 GCF_046629955.1 Centroberyx affinis | reverse complement strand
TCTCCTCTCTTATCTCCCCTCTTTGCCTCCTCTCCAGCCTCCTCTCCTCCTTTCCCCCTCTTCTTCCTCTCTTGTTCCTGTCTTCTCTCATCCTCCCTCTCTCTCTCCTCTCTGCTCCTTCTCTCCCTCTCTTCCCTCCCCTGCCGTCTCCTCCCTCCTTACTAAGGGGAGTTATCAGTGCAGCCGGGGTCATTAATTAGCGCTGCGAACACGGTGACAAGTATTACATTGTTACAAATTGGTTAATTACGCAGTGTGTGTGTGTGTGTGTGTGTGTGTGTGTGGGGTGGGTGTTAGTTCGGCGGGTTCGTATAAGGCAGGCGCAGGCTGTAGCGATCTGCCTAAGGAGGAATGTGTGTAAACCGATGGAGGAAACCAGTTATCGATCCACCTGCCTGCCTCGCAGCAGCTGAGGAAACAAGCCGACGCGAGCTGATTTATGGGGCAACCGGAGTATTTCTGAGAGGGAACGAGAGAGAGAGAGAGAGAGGGTGGGAAAGAGAGAGAGAGGGAAAGAGAGAGAGAGCAGCGCACATCCGTGTATGAGAGTTTGTAAAACCACGAGTCTGTCGGATTCCTCTCCCGCTCCTAAAGCTTCTGGTTTATTGATAAGAGATCGTCGGCTGGGATCAGACAGAGGAGGGATTGAGAACAGCTAGAGGGCCGGTAGAAATAGAAAAGAGTAGTTGTCTTCATTTACAACCCCCCCCCCCTTCACACACACACACACACACACACACACACACACACCCCTTCACACACACACACACACGTCTATCCAGGTTGCGGGTCAAAAGCACGTCTTTCCCCCCTCCACACACACATACACACTCCGATATTTGGGTCAGAAGAATTCCTACCCAATTTCTCTACGTTTGCGTGTGTGTGTGTGTGTGTGTGTAGGTGGGTGGGTGGGGGGATGGGGGGTGGGGTGGGGTGGGGGGGGTTAACCCCAACAAGAAAGACTCCTTTGATCCGTCGTTTCACCTTTGCAACCCCCTCCCCTTTTTTTTTCTCCTCTCACTTCTCCTCCTCCTCGCCCCTTCACCCCCATTTGGACGGGCTGACGTTTTTAACACAAGGCTCTTTCTTGTCTTGGTCAGCTTTAGGCATACACACACACACACACACAGTCGCTGCACACACACACACACACACACACACAAACACACGTTTCTCTCTCTTTCTCGCTCGACAAAGGTGGGTCTGTGAGTTAGGACAGCGGCGTGTTTATTTTTCCAGCGGCCAGCGCTCCCGACAGTTGCCTTTATTGTTCATTGTTGGCGGATGGATGGAGGGGGGGAGGAAGTGAGGGTGGGGGGTGGGGGTGAGGGGTGATGGAGGGGCGTGTGTGTGTGTGTGTGTGTGTGTGTGTGGAGTGGGGGGGCAGCTACCAACAGGGAGGACAAATGGATGGCTCTCACCTTCCCGGGCGGTCAAAGGCCAGGTCAGCAGTCATGGCTCCTGCCTTCGCTCCCTCCATCCCTCCATCCCTCCTTCCCTCCCTCCTCCTTCTCGCTGCCCTTTTTTTTCCTTGTTTCTCTTTCTCTTTCTTTTCATCTCACTCTCTTTCTTTCCCTCTCTTTCCCTCACTTTCTCCCTCTCTCTCTCTCTCTCTCTCGCTCTCTTTTTCATCTGGTTTGACTGGCCCAGGAATGTGGCCCTGTTAAAGGTAGCAGCTGAAGAACAATGGGGGATTGTGCTATATTCCACACACACACACACACACACACACACACACACACACACACACACGCACGCACATGCACAACAAAGGCATGAAGGCAAACATTGGTACATATGAACAGACATGAGCACACACACTCGTACTGATTGTGCCTCGGTGTGCCTCTCGGTAACTACATCCTGTTGAATGATTTAGGTTGTGTGTGTGTGTGTGTGTGTGTGTGTGTGCGTGTGTGTAATGGAGCTGGTATGTCAGGATCTAAAGGGTCAAGGGTCAGGCCATGCTAAATGTGAGCAGGAGGTTGGCTGACTGCAGGGTAAACACAGACCAGACACACTCTCTTTCTCTCTCTTTCCCTCTCTCTTTCACACACACACACACACACACCCCCTAACACACACACACACACACACACACACACACACACACACACAAATGCACACAGACGGCTAGACAGAAGAGTGACTGATCCCCAAATTTACCCCCTAATTCAGCGCCAATCAAATAAATATAGATTCTACTTCAATTTGAGTGAGAAATGTATGTGTTTGAAGAGACCTCTAGCTGAAAAGAGATTTATTTTTTCGTTAAACGGACTGAATCTGGCTCGGGTTTTGCATTTCGTGTGCCACCAGCACAGCAGCCACATTTCGCCTGTTTACAAATGTTTCCTCAGCTCCAAGCGTCTTCCATACCGGCTGTAAAAAGACACATTTTTTTTCAATAAGGCAATAAAGGCAATGATGGATTTGGCCAAAGCAATCACTCCCTGGCCTTTTGTGCCCAGGAAAATGCCTCAACATCTGGTTTTACAACCCCCCAACGTATACACACACACACACACACACACACACACACACACACACGCTTACACACACGCCCATAGCAGCCTTCCATTGACTTGCCCCCTCCCAGTGCTAAAAAGCCCCCTAACCAGCCGTATATTCAGCTCACCAACGAGCCATGCATCGCTTTTAACTCGTGTGTCCTCCCTTCCTTCCTCATTCCTCTCCTTCGTTCCTGCCCTTTGACCTCTCGCCCCCCCCCCCCCCCCCCCCTTTCTGGCCCCCCCTGGATAGCCGTGAAAAAAATCTCACAAAGGAGAAGAATAAACGGTGAAATCTCCGCTTCAATCTTCTCCGCTTCAATCTTCTCCGCTCTGCGCATTCATTGAATTGCAAGTCTATCAGTCCTGACCTTGTCCTCTTGTTATTTCTCCCTCATTCGCGGAGTCTCCTTTCAGTGTGCAGGAGATCTTTCCTAATGAATCCCTGATAATACTTCACTACTGTATATAATGACCTTACTCCAGTGTATTAACCTACGGAAAGAAATATTTCCAGTATCCCATGGGTTACTTCCACAGGTTAATACACTGGAGCAAGTAAGGCCAATTAAAAGTAAAGTGCTACTAAAACCCCTTTGTGGTTAAAATGCTTTCAACTGTAACCACAAGGACATTTTTAACAGTTTATTTAATGGTTTGTTTTTTTTTACATACGTGTTTGGCTCAGCTCTCTGGTTTAGTGGATGGTTCAGTTCAAATGTTTGAAGTTCAGCTCAGTGTGGTTCTGCTGTCTGATACTAATCCAGGTGTGTCATGTGATAACAGCCACTGTCCAAGAATTAAAATGAAACAACAAGATTTTCTGGAAGCAATTGAGAATCCAGGTTGTTGTTGCCAGCCTCCGCTTGATCACTAATAAAATAGTGTGTGACGGCTTAATAGGGGCTAAATCTGGACCTAAACATCGGCAGGCCAAATGGATTGAACAGATTTCAATCCAGTTACCTGTAGGTCTTCACACACAAATGAAGATCAGGCTGAAAATATCATCTCATAGACTTTCCCAGAGCACATTGGTCTAGAGAAGGTACTGGAAGGTATTCTACTTAAAGGGATAATTTGGGTTCCGTTAACTATCATTCTCCTAGAAAATTTCTTCTCGAAAACCCAAACTATCCCTCTAACCGGTTGAAGTCGTCTCAAAGTGTAACACTAGTACCGCTTTCCTTCAAAGCGCTAACACCTCACCTTTGACCCCTGACCCCAGGTACCCCAGACAGCCTGGCGGAGAAAGAGCGCCAGCTCATGGGCATGATCGGCCAGCTGAGCAGCCTGAGGGAGCAGCTCCTGGCGGCCCACGAGGAGCAGAAGAAGCTGGCCGCCTCACAGATGGAGAAGCAGAGGCAGCAGATGGAGCTGGCCAAGCAGCAGCAGGACCAGGTACGGCACCACCTTCATGTACCTACACCGCAAGCTCTTAACAAGCCTTTCGATCTAGTGTTAAGTATCAAAATCCAGTTTTCATAAAACAAATGAGAAGAACAATCGGCCAGTGGGGTTTGATAATTTCACTTGTTTCCAACGCCAATAAAATCAGCTTGTTTCCAGAATTTCCTCAACGTCATCTTGATACAAGTGTGATGAGTGATCTGCTCTATTTCAAAATATTGTCACTTGTTTACAGAAAATTCCTGAAACAAATGAAACTGCATTGGAAACAAGGTTAATTATATTATGATTTTTTTAATTTGTTAAAGAAAAAAAAAAGATTTTAGAGGGAGGGGATTTTAGACTAAAAAAAAATATTTTAGACCCAATACAAGATTAAATGATTTATTGAGATGGACATTTTTTGCTGTGTATTTTGGGGAAAAAAATGCAATCTGAAATTCTTGGTTGATATTCCAAAACTACAGATTATCCACTGCACTACTGACAAGTGATTTAGATTCTGATTTGGATTCAGAAGTCATATACAAACACACACTCAAACAAACAGTCATGCAGGTACATTTGTATGCCTATGTGCATGCACAGGTGCAGACACACACACACACACACACACACACACACACACACACACACACACAAGCACATACTTACATACACACGCCCACACACCATGAATGGTCATTAGAAATCCCCACCCAGATTCCTTAGGTTTAGGAGTAAAGGTCTGGTTGAAAAACAAGCGTTAAATCACACAGGCTCTCTCTCTGTTTCTCGCTTTCTCTCTCTCTCTCACGTTCATACACACACACACACACACACACACACACACACACACACATACACACACACACACACACACGCACCCCTCACATATTGTTCACACAGCCAGAGACATGCGCCTTTGGCAGCTTGAACATAGAGACATTGCACAGGAATGAGTTGAGGGTATGTTGTATTGGAGCGGATGTAGCTGAGACACACACACACACACACACACACACACACACATGTGCACACACACACACATACACACACACACACACCTCAAGCTCCCAGGCAGGAGTCTGCCAGGTA
>NW_027283214.1:0-21564 GCF_046629955.1 Centroberyx affinis | reverse complement strand
CCTTGGACATGACACGTGTCAGCCTATGATAAATTGGCTGTGTGTCTGTTCAATTTCAAATGCAAAGCTCCAGAGAGAGAGAGAAAGGGAAAGGGCGTGATGGAGAGTGGGGTGAGAGAGAGAGAAATAGAGGGGGAAAGAGAGAGAGAGAGAAAAAGAGAGAGAGAGAGAGAGAGAGAGAGGGAGGCAGGCAGGCATATTTCTGGCACAGGGAGAGAAGGATGCCTCAGATGCTGGATGTTAGTGTGTGGGGAACAGATAAGGCATTGCACAAGTTTGAGAGCGGGATGCCCACTTCCTGGGGTTTGGGAGGTGAAATCTTGGCAGCAGGACAGGTGCTAGACAGTGGAGGGGGGGGGGGGGGGGGGGGGGGGGGGGGGGGGGGGGGGGGGGGTGGAAGAGAGACAAGGCATGAAAGATGAGAGGGCTCTTTTCACAGTGCTGATGAATCGTTTTTTGCTGATGTATCCACAAGCAGTAATAATAAATTCACGTCATCTAACCCTGCCGTCTTAGCTTCTATACGCTTGGGGCTTGATTTGAAGTGAAGTTAATTGTTTATTTCTTTATTTCTCTCCTTTTACTCTTGTCTTTTGCGGGCTGATTAGGCACATATATAGGCACATACATACTGTACGCGACACAATGAACTGAAAGTGAAACAAAAAAAGGGGATATAAAAAGAAGTGTGCAGTGCTTCCAGGAGATGCCTGGCTAATAATCTGCCTGTGCTAATCAGTGCAGCTGGGCCGGGAGAGTTGGCGCTCTGACACCAGGCAGCCAGGCAGAGTGTTGGGGAAGAGGCAAGGATGCGGGCCAAATCCAGCTTGTATCTCCCAAGCGGAGCTTCACAGGGGAGGGGGGGTAGGGGGGAGAAAGCGGCTTCCATACCTCGGGATGCCTGCCTGCCTGCTTGATGCCTGCCTGGGAAAAGAGGAAAGGATGGCACTTTTCCTTAACAATTGGCCTGCGAGGTGACAAAGCTGATATTATGGTAATGTCAATCTAATCACAGAGAGAGATATCTCCTGGAAATCCTTGGCAGAGGAATGGGCGCGCGAATATCTCAGGGTCTCCCAGTGTGTGCCCCCCTGCTGTGCCCCCCCCCCCCCCGGCCTCCCTCACTTTAAAGACAATCTCTCTCTCTATATAAGATGGCACACTTTTCCCGTTGCGGCAGTGGATCTTGAATGGTGTGATGCACTGCGAAAATAGCATGTTTTTTTTATTAGCACAATGAGTTGATTTCCCTCGGTGGTTAAGGCAACCTGGCAACTTGGCACTGTTCTCTGTGCAGTTTTTTTTTTTTTATGACTACCCCCTTGAAACAGCTCATTTTAGTCACATCTCTCTTTTTTCTATCTATCTATCTATCTATCTATCTATCTATCTATCTATCTATCTATCTATCTATTTGTATTTCTCTCTCTCTCTCTCTGTCTCTCTCTCTCTCTCTCTCTCTCTCTCTGTCTCTCTCTCTCTCTCTCTCTCTCTCCCAAACATTCCTCTGATTTACCTCCCTGTTTCCCCTAGCAATCTCGATGCCCCATAATATGTAGCATGAGACTACCCGCCCTCCTAACACTCGTACATGTCGCTTTGACCTTTAAATGTCATTTGCAGGTGTGTTGAGGCGGCTCACTGCTAATGCACAAATTCGATAAGGAGTTTATCTATCCCAGAGTCCTGGAGCCCTGTGAGAAGGGACACTGGTGGGTTTGCCGACATCCCCGCCGGACCGACCCTGCAGGAGAGCCAGAAAAATCCCGGCATTATAAACGTCTACTGTCCACTGAAAGAAAGGTGGAGAGAAGGAGATGGAGAGAATAGGGGAGCAGAGAGAAAGGTTCAAGGCACGCAAGACCCTGACTATGCTGAGCCAGGAACTGTTTTTTTCCCTATGATCTATCCCCGCCTGAACTCTCTGACACCTCATCTGCCGCGCTGACGAGACGTCGCCGCGCCTTAATTGAAGTGGGTTTGTCTCATCCCTGCTCTCCCATGATCCTCTTCTCTATGGGTCAGTGAGAGGTGGGGGGAACCCCCCCTGAGTACACGGCGTTGGTGGGATTGCTATTTGCCTCCCACCGCCCCACTGAGAGGATGTTAGATTGAAGTTATTTTATGCTTGGCTTACCTCTCTCTTCCACTCTTCTGCATCGTATCTCCTGCTCTCTTCGTCTTCCTCCCTCCTTTTTCTCTGCCCTACTGCTCCCCCGATCCCTCCATTCTTAAAACCTCTCATGCAGCAAGAAGGGAGGAAGGCATCCGTTACAGTGTGAAACTACTGTGATTTTACGGAGGTCTTACAGCTGAATAGGTATACTTTTCCCAGTGGAGCTCAATTCTGTTTGAAATGGTTCTCATCTTTTTTTGTAGCAAATGCAGTGGATGTGTTCTCACAATGGGGACTGATCGGAGGGTGTGGGGAAGTGCTCTCTTCAGGGATAATTTGTTAAGGGTAGGCTTCAGAAAGTCACTACCCCACACACCATGACAAAATACTACTGCCAGCCTACTGTACAGATAGATGGTCAAGATGGAGGCACTTGTAATGTCATGCGATTGTTTTTCCTCTCTGGGAATAGTATTATTGATGTTAAGTATCAGTTTCAGTTACTTTCACATTTCAAAGAAAGTTTTAGTTGCTGACACTATACACTTAAGCAACGGCACATTGTGTGTGTGTGTGTGTGTGCGCATGTATTCCTGTCTCTGTGTGTAAGTGCGTGTATGTTTATGTGCATGCGTGTGAGTGTGCACTAATGTGTGTGAGTGCGTAGCTCTTTCTGTGCGTGTGCCTATGTGTGTGTTCTGGAGTCAGGCCTGTTTGTAGCTCTAAGTGTTGTGCGCATTAGGGGGATGAGGGTAATGATGTGCGAGGCAGTCGTGTTTTGTGCCAGGGCGACCCTGCGGCTCACACCCCATTCCCAGCCCAATGTGTTTCTGATTCTCTCCATCCCTCATCACCAGTCAGCTTCTTCTGACAGCAACCACATACATATGTAGTGAGCCCAGAAGAACATGCATGTGCACGCACACACACTCAGACACACAGACATACATACATGCATTCATACATATGTAGTCAGCCCAGAACACACACACACACACACACACACACACACACACACACACCACACCCGATACAATCCTGTCAAAGCACACATATTTACAGCCACGTCAAGATATGCGCACACACACATTTGATTATTTAGTTCCACAATGGAACGGTCACTTCACATAACCACCTTTTCTTTTTTCACATATGCAAGCATAGAGCAATATGCAACCTCATTCCAAGGGTGAAATAGTAAGGTCATTGCATAAGTAAAGTCGGCCTTGAGTCGCCATTCCGGGATGCAAACATGTGGGTAGACATAGACTCTCATTCGCTCTCATTCACACATATTGACGTACTCCCAAAAACCTGTCAGCTGCATGCCTCTGCATATAGATTCCTCTGTTGTCTTTGCTTTTAGAAAGAAGTCTGACATTCTCTGTGTACCCTATATTTGTGGGGGTCTGGGTCTTAAAGGCAAATATATAACAAAACCTTCCTCAGCACTGCTCACCTTTATGGTTCACTGCAGTAATTGGCCTTAGGTGAACATACCCGCTCCACACTGGCAGTAATGTATTTGAGAAGATATTGAAAAAGCTGATGAGGGAGACACAAGATGTGTTACAGAATACAAAAGTTAATAATGGTGGGGATTTTGACGAATGGATCTCTAAATGTATCCTGATATCGGTCTAAATTGCATTCTTTTGCACACAGTTTTCCCTGTTCTTAATTTATACATTCTCTCATTGACTATGCAAGGTGCTTATGCCAAAGAAGAGCACAGTTCACTTTGTGTGGAGGATAATGCATGCAGAAGAAGTACCTTTGCGGTGTGTATATATAAATGTCCATGGAGATACTTCAAAGAACACTGTGCAAAGCCTTCCAATAGCATCATCACACAGGCACACAGTGAACGTGTTTAAAACAGCCATGAAACAATGTGGTTTTGAGTACATACATATCTTTTTATTGCTGCATATATCACCCCCACACAGAGAGATCTAAAAAGAGAGCATGATCTATACCAAAACATTAATCATCATTCATTGTATGTTAATAAATTCAGAATTTCTCCATTTACCATGCGGACGTCCACGCGTGCTGGAAATGCAACCTTTCCAGAGCTCATAAATCACACACACTGAGTCATCTGACAAAGTACCCCAAACACAGGCTGAGGCGCTGCGATCCCTGGGGCACAAACACACGCCATCTAATGTGGCGGAATCAGAGCGGGGACCGGAGCCTTCCGACGCCTCTCACCGACGCTCCGCTGCCAACCCCTGCCAACAAGAAGCCCGTGCCGCAGCCTGGGAAAATGATAGGCAGAATCAGAGGGGATTGCGGTGATGCCTGTGGCCTCCTCTGCAGTGTTTTTGGTTTTAACAGAGTCCTCTCTCTCTCAGTCTCTGTCTCCCTCTCTCTCTTGCTTATGTCCCTCCGTCTCTTTCCTCACTGCCTCTAGGGGTTGAGACCATGAACAAACAACAACACTCATGCCCAGAGGCTTGGTTGGAGCTGCATGCAATGGGGACCCCCTGTCTTTGCCTTATTAGATAGATTTCACCATTGAAACTTTAAAATGAGAGGGATGACTGTGAATGATGCTATTTGCAGCTCTTTCAATTGAGTGGCGGTTGGAAGATAGCCTAGGTGTCCTGTTTAAAATTCTCAAAAAAGAGAAGGAGAAAGTATTTGACTAGGAGTGCAAGAGAGGTAGCCATCACACGAATATTGAGGTTACCTTGTGCCACTTAATATACAGTAGCTGTTTGTGGAGTGCTTTGTTTTATGCAGTAAAATCGCTATTTTAGTGCTTCACAATGCTAAGATAAAACCCATTCCTATAAAACTAAATTATGTCAACACTTCAACAGTGCTATCACTCAGAATTGCAGAAAACAAACTTTTGCAATTCTCTTTAGAACGTAGATTCTACTGAACATGGAAGTAAGTACCTTTTTAAATTATTTGATTCAGTCCTTACTCTTCTCTGTTCCACATATGGTGCAAATTGCTCTAATCTAGCTGTTTAGGGGAGATTACTAAAGCAAGTAGGAAATCTAAGCAGATACAATAGCATCCCCTCTCTATACCACTGCTGAGATGAAGAGAAACAGATTTATCTGCTAACAACTTCAGAAGCCCAATAATAATGGGTGCTATTCAGGTATAAGGCCATTATTTGTGCACCTACACGACAGATTAGATTATTTTTAGCCTGCGGGAAAAGGATCTCCATTGTGTTTCCCTTTACACAGAATAATCATGCTTCTTTACCTTTTAGCAAAGTGGTCACATGATCTCAGCGCTGTATACACTTGCTTTATGCTGCAGATTAAAAGATTAAAGGCTTTGTGGTGAGAGAAAGACACAAACAGCAACCCAATGAAAACCATGATATTGTCAACAAGGGCACGAGACGGTGCTACAGTTGTGCTGTATACATTATGGAGCAAACCCTCTGTAGTGCGATTAGGAAGATAACGTCATCACATGTTAATGACTGGAGTGTTAGCAATGTGCAAAATGAGTGGCCTCTGATATGCAAAGCGCCTCTGCTGTGAGAGTGTGTCGAACAGTATGTATGGAAATCCAGGGAAAATAGAGATACTACAGTGTGCAGTATGGAACAGACAGCATTATTTATCCCCCCTTTCTCCTTTTCTCTCATTTTTCCCTCTTCCTTTTACCCCCCTTTGGATCTCCCATCTCTCCTCCTCTGTTGCCTGGGCCTATCCCTCGCTCCCTGGGGACGGGAGGACGAGTGGTTATTTCTGACTCTGGAAGATGGTCGTGACTAATTGATTCGACATCTGATGGAACGTGTGTAACGTCTCTCTTTTCCCCCGTTGCTCCAGCCTTGCCACTTGCTCAGATGAGCAGAAACCATTAATGTATTGTGCATATATTTATGTACTGTACGGCTGTGTTTGATATCAGAAATGTGTTTATGCCAGCACTGTCTGTGTTCCTCTTTAAATCCCACATAGTGTTGCCCCTGGTAATCTAAATTATTACTGGACTGTTTGATGTTACCCTCGGAGAAAAGAAATTCTGTATACCAATGCATTCCCATTGGTCTCATAACAATGGATTATATGGCTAACACTCAAAATACACCCACTTATGTTTCTGTTAGATCACTTTGTATTGTTTTTACATGTTTGTGAGATGTTGCATCCCATAAACACAATTGATCCCAGGGGCTGCTTTGCTGTAGGAATACATCTAATTCACCTATTGAAGTTTAGTTTTCCCTCTCTCTGTCTCTCTGTCTCTCCCCCCTGCTGTCTTCCTCTCCTCCACCCCTCTATCCTTGTCTTTGTGGTGTGATGTTGGGTAGGGTCCAGAGAACCTAATGAGGCGGTTCTGATGGGCCGGGTCCCACAGGTCTTGAGGCTGCAGCAGGCCGCTGTTGATGCCCACTCCAAAGCACCTAATTGATCTAATCATTTAGCCAATTGGTCAAAGTAATCCGTCTCTGGTGGGCACACAGGGGATGAACAATGACAAGTGTTTAGTGGCTGCAGGCCGCTTTCCTGTCTCTATCTACCATGGCCTGGAGGTGTATGTGTTTGTGTGTGTGTGTGTGTGTGTGTGTGTGTGTGTGTGCGTGTGCGTGCATGTGTGTGTGCTTGTGTGTGTGTGTGTGTGTGCGTGTGTATGCTTGTGCAGGCGTGCACACTTGTGTGCATATGTGCACCCAAGTCACAGGAGTTTCTGCTTAAATGCCCAAGTGAGTAAAAAGTTTATGGTTACTTCAGTTTTCTTTGCTTATCTCAAGTTGCTGTTTATGAGATAAATATTTCATGAAACCTTGATACCTAGAGTATAAAGATCTCATTCAAGCTCACATGGAGTGGATAATGTTTTGCATGTAATATTAATGAAAAGTGCAAAGTATATTTCAAAGAAGTACCCTTCATTTACATCTTCTAAAGGTCTGCAAAGCATGGCTGTGTGGATTTCCCTTTATGAGGAAGACACATTCAGTATATCGTCTGGATGTGGAGAAGGCCACTGGGGAATGATCAAGTGTGCATCCCATCGACCCGCATCCTCTTCCCCATTACCCTGACATTTCATCCCCACATTTAATTCCGGGCCTTTCTAAAGAGCAGGTAATAGTGCAGAGGGGTACAGGGACCCAGAATTAAGCAGTTTTACACCGAAGGGTAATTTGGTGTGATAAATGTGCCGTCGCTGGTAACTAATAATACATATTTTAAGTAGCAGCGCCGCGGCTCTGCGGCCCAGTAAAGGTAGCATCATTATTAATGTGGGAGTCGCTGCGTGTTTTAGTCAGGGTTACGGCACCAAGGTCAGAGCTACGTTTCACTGAATTAAAAGCCATTTTGAGCTATGGCACTCCTAATCAACTCGGACCTAAAGGTGCATAGCTCAGTTATAATGAGGCACCAATGAATTTAAATAAACAGCAAGATCTAGTGATTTATAAAGGCAATGTGCTATCCTTATAGCTCGTTAGCCATGACGGATACTCTTTATTCTCTGGGCCTCTTTACCCACAGGACCCTGAGCTTTTAACCAAGTAATGTCTGCCTCCATTGTCAGCGGATACGCATTCGGAGCAGGACACTTATCCCCGTCATTATGAAAAGTGGAGACACAATACAAGAGTAATGGTAATGTATGCCATCCAAATAGGTGATTTTTCTCCTCCCCTCCCTCCGTTTTTCGCCTATGTAAAAACTACCCCAGAGTTTTAGACCCATGAATTCATCATCATATTTTCACAAAGGCTTTCTCGTATATCCTGAAAGGAAGCATAATCCTTGATAGTGGAAATGTTTTGCATTTAAAGGGGTACTTTTGGTCGGGGAATTGATGGTGATGTTTGGGGGGGCCTGTAGAGAAAGGAAAGTTCTACTTTATAGAGTGATCACTTATATAAATTATAATATTTTCATGAGTGAAAAGAGTCAATGGCTTATTTCAACTACTTTACTTTGAAATAATAGAAACTTCCTCAGTGAATGTGCCACCATTAATATGCTGATTAGGAACTTTCTAGAATAATGATGTTTGATGCTCAGACTCTCCTTTCCCCAGATGTGGAGGGAATTAATTCTTAAGCAGTCCCCTGTCTGCTAGCAAGGGCAATTCTTTTTTTTTTTTTTTTTTTTACTTTTTTTTTTTCAGCTTTACTTTCCAATATTGATCTGGCCTGTTGCAATTACAGGTATTGCTCCTGGCTCTGCAGTGCTTAGTGTAATGACCCTGGGAGGATAGTTAGTGCTTTAGCTGGGGCCAGACAGGGCAGTGAGGCGTGCCCATGTAGCCGCCCCCTGGCCGCCCCCCTGCCGCTCCTGTTGGGGCATGCCAGGGCATTAGCCACTTCATCAGGTCCTTTGTTGCCCGCCTCTCTTTTGTGTTGCCCTTGAAGGACGTTGCAGGCAAAGCCATGGCTACAGCCTCCTCTTTACATCTTGATACAGCTTATTCAGCAGGCTTTTTGAGAGATCAGTGGCTTGGGACGGACTTCTCTCTAAGCTCTGGATTCAGGATTTGTTTCCCTCGCATTGATTCATGCAGCTCAGGCAGCTCGCCTCATGCTCAGAACAAATGACTGGTTTTATCACTGTACATTTTATGCTAGCTATTGAATTAAAAAGAGACTTCCTGGTGAAAGATTGATCTAAGTATAGGAACTACTGCAAGGTAAAGACTGCCATTCTACCACTGAGAGGAAACAGTAATCAGTTCATTCGTGCATGAGCCACTACCACATCCTAATATACAGTGCAGTTTATTATACATGGCGATGTCATAGGCCACTCTGAATTTAAATTGACATCAAATATTTTCATTTTCCAAAGGACAAAAGTGTTGACTCACCTCCAAAATACACTTGTTTGATTTCCCAAGTGAACGTAGCACACAGTGACACCCATAGCTTTCACCATTCAGAAACTCACTCACTCAGCCTCTCACTGTGCTCCGCTTTTCAGAGTAATTTTCACTCCTGACGCCACGGCTCTGCCTACCTGCCAATTTCTGTCTCAGTTCCTGAATGGGTGATTTGTAAAGCCATGTTCACCTCAACACTCAGAAGATTTACTCTGGAGTGAGCTTGCCAGGTGTTTGAGCTGTCAGTTCACTCTGAGTTCACTAACTTGCCGAAGGGAAAGTAATAGCCACACTCAGCCAGTTGACTCAGCCAATTGAGTAGCTACTGGAGTTGGAGTGGAATATGAATGATAGTTATTACTGATTTGTGGATAGCAACAACATGAGGTGGCATAATTGCAATGAAAACATTTCTGTTTTGTGTTGGAAGCTGCTTTCCTGTGCATCTTGTTATCCTGTATTGCTTGCCCATGCTGAATGACTTTAATAGTCCTCACTGTGCATTTTACATACATGTTGCATTCAATGATTAAATGACTGATGTGTTGAACTGTCACATGATTTAAAGAATAATCTATGTGCAATAAGCCTACATTCATTCCTTTTATACTTATGCTGTTATCTCCTCAACTTGTGTTTTCTATTTGGCTACATTTCTTCCACCTTGTTTTTCTGGTTACGCTCCCTCCTTCCTCTCACTCTGGTTTATAAACAAGCTGTAGTTGTTTTTGGGGCTGGAGGTCGTTGATTTGTCTGCCTCTCCCCGTAGGTCATTGAGGTCGCCATGGCCCCGGAAGCGTCAAGCTTCGAAAATGAGAAGCCCCGCTCGGCTCCCCCGCTGGCGACCGGGAGCACCCCTCGCCCACACCCGCCCTGATGATTAATGCCACCCCCGTCCAGCCACAAACCTTTCTGCCTCAGATAATGCCAGGCAGCAAGCGCGGCTGACACTTTTAATGTATAATTAAGTAGAAAAAGTCAGCACCGGCTATGCAAATTTTTTAAAATGATAAATGACGCTGTACAGCAGCAGGGATTGATTTGGTGTAAATGAAACTAATTAAGGAAATGTCAAACATAATTAATAAAACAGGTTTAAGCTGCAAAACATTGTCAATTGAATGAATGAGGAGGCATTGGCTCCCATTGTTCAGGCTTTATTTAGGTCTTGTGTTTAGCTTGTTCCCTGCTCCAGAATGCTCTCTCCCCTCCTCACTCCCTCCACCACCAATTCCCTGAGAGGGGGAAAATAAATTTGCTTGTCTCTCCGCTGACTGTAGAAATTAATTGCTGAAATCTTGTCCCATCCAAGTGTTACATTCACACGCAGGACATTAACATAACTAATTTGAAAGAGCCCAAATGACTGCATAATGGAGCTCCGTCACCATGCATGACAGTCGCTGGTCATACCAAATTAGCTTGGTTTTATAATTGAAAATTTTTCCCCCCTGTTCCAATTTTTGCACCATTTCCCTCCTCTTTCTTCATCTACTTTTTCCCTTCTTCCTTGCTCCTCTTCTCTCCGCTCCACGGTATCTTTCCTTTCTGTTCCGTTTTCTCGATAAGAACAAAGGTTTTATAATTTACAAAAAGAGTGCTTGACCTATAATTAGAGAAGAGGAGTGAGGGGAGAGGAGGGGGTGGCAAGTGGTGGCGGCAGAGTCAGATCCTTAGTCCTGGTAATGATGCTGGAGTCCTTGCGGCCCCCGGGGAGGCAGAAGAATAATGGGATGGGCTATTTTTATGGGGGAGCAAAGCAATGGGCCACCAGCCGCTGGGATGCTGGAGCCTGGGTACGGTGCAGAGCAGCAGGGGCTAGCAGGGGGCTAGTGGGGGGCAAAGGATGGTGAACAGTCAACCTGCCAGACTGCCAGCTCTCAGCCCTGCCCATCAGTTCTATACGTCAGCCTGATGCGCCGCTGTCGGCCTCTGTGCCCCTGCGCCAGCCGCTGCCCTTGCCGCGGAGAGAGAGAGAGAGAGAGAGAGAGAAAGCTGGGTGGGTGGGGGGGAGAGTGGGTTTGGGGGTGGGGGGGTGGGGGGTAGGAACATCTGCCACTCTCAGGATAACAGAGGACTCTGAGATACAAGGTGAGGGGGGTATCGCAGTGTAATGATGCATCTGGATGCTCGGATAAACATGCACAAACGGCCACATACATAGACCCAGACCTGGATCAAATAGTTGCAAAATAATTCTTAGCATTTGTTGTAACCCGCTAGGTTGAGTGGGCTTTACCACAATTCAGATGTGTGTTCAAACACAGAAAACCATGCCAGACTAACTAAAACACTCTGATAGTCTAAACTTTCTGGCAGTGTTTGTATGTTGTAAATCCCACCCATCTGGCACTCATGTAATCTAAAACAAACCATAAATACTGTTTATTAGTCTGTACTGCTTCACCCTAGTCTGGTGCTAACACAGATACCGTTAATACCTGTGCTTGTATGTATTGCAGCATAGCCACGGGTGCCGATATTTTCGTGTTTTGGTTCAACACTCTCTAAGCACAGCTATTTATCATACTCGCACCTAACAATTCTCAAGAGTTAAGGAAGCAAAAGAAAACAAAAACAAGAAAACAAAAAATACAGTAACAAAACAAAAAAATACAAAACAAGAAAAAACTCTGGAACAGTCACGCAGTCTTTATTCCCATTGCATTTTCATTCTCATCTTTATTTCATTATCCCAGCGAGGACTCTTAAGCTCGTAAAAGTAAACTTAAATCCTGGACTCCTGTACTGTTTTTGTATTCTTTATGTATGACAGTAATAGCTCTATAGCCACCGTGGCCCCACAGTCAACCACAGCTAAGATGATTTTTGCAGCAGCAATGCTCTGTTGCTGTATTTAAGGATTTAGGTGTTTAAGAGCATGGTTCTTTAATCCACACCCTTTCATTACAGCATTTTCTTTCCTTATTATTCCTGTGACCAGATGAACCGTACTGTGGCTGGTAATTAGCAGTAGTTCATAATGAGTGTGGTCGGTCCACTGAGCTATATGTTCTGAGTTGGGCTCAAGGATATAATTTCATGTGAATTATTACCATATGCAATTCTCCAGGAGCACTTAAAAGCTCATAACACACCCACACATTAGAGGTGGTGTCTCCTTCTCGTGCCGAAGCTGGAGCTGAAGTTACAGCCTCTTGTGTTTATTGCTCGGTCTTGTTCAGTGGTAAAAGGGAATCAAAGTTGACTACATCATACATAGTTCTTGCATGCTTGGCTATACAATATGTGGAGCCAAAATAATGTTACAATTCTGCATGGTGATACAAAAAAGCTCAAAACAATTAAAAGCAAGCGCTCCTACACACGTGCAGACTAATTACATCAACAGTCACATCTCTAAATACACACAGCCTCAGTGGTGGGAAATTATTATTAGATTCCAGGCAATGTTTTTGATAAAATCATAAATCTCTATAGCCTTGTGATAATAGCAACCTCTTGTAGAAATCCCTCAAATTATACAGTACCTTTGGCAAAAATCGCTTGATTGACCAAATCTGTGCCCTGTTTTGTACATTTTCCCTAAAGTTTCCAAGTAGTATTTCACCTTTCATGTTATTTCCTCTCACGCATTTTGCTACAAATTCTTTCACAGAACCCAACCCTTAAAATGCCAAGGGTCACGAGTCAAACATATGCAGCACGGATTACAATTTATTACCCCACATTTGCCTGATAATTTTTCTCTTTTGACAAGCTTAGGTAAATCATGTAGCCTACTCTATAATGTATGAGGACTCGGCTGGCTTGATGAGTAAAGTCCATCGCTATTGGCTGCTACCCCAGTGGTGTTTGAGTTCCCATAAGACCAATAAGGCTTGTCTGTGTTCCAACATGACTGGAATCACTGCAGGAACAGGTAGAGGTCCAGGTATTTATAGAAAGCATATGCAAATGGTTCAGTGCCATGTTGGATTGTTAGAGCAGAGAGGTGACAGTTAAATACATGTACAAAGGAGGAGAAATATATAGGGGTCTCTCTCTCTCTCTCTCTCTCTCTCTCTCTCTCTCTCTCTCTCTCTCTCTCTCTCTCTCTCTCTCTCTCTCTCTCTCTCTCTCTCTCTCTCTCTCGGAGACAAGTCTAATCAGTTAGGATGGCCTCCTCTCCTCATTTCATTTGAATATATTCAGCTCGGGCTCAGACTAAGGAAGTGTCTCTCTCCTCCCCTGTATATTATTCCTTCCCGCTGAAGGCTCATTATTTTACAGCAGGGTGTGTGAGAGGTGGCCCCAGTCTCTGAACTCTCTGTCGAGGCTGTATTAATCAAACTTCACACAGCAGGGAAAGGTCCACCCACTGACACGGCACCACTCACTCTACACTTGAGGACAAAGGGAAACACATACAACCTAAGCTGTTACTGTGAAACATCTACAGCCACTGAAGATTAGCACTCATAATCATACTCACAGCAATAACCCTAACCTGTTTCGTAGATTGTTGGATGGCGCGTGGTTCCAAGTGTTTACTGACATTTCAATCAAGGTGTCTAATGTTTACTATGTTGTCCTGTGTTTCTTCTCCACAGTGGACAACAGGATCTTTGCATGGGGAAATGGCACCAGTGGACAGTAAGTTAATTTCAGTATCTAAACTAACATGGGAACAGTGCACAGTACATTCTTGGTATTGTAGCGCAGTTCAGACTTCTCATTCTCCTCATGTTGACAATGTGTGAAGGCTCTGAATGCAGAGTGATATTTTATGGGGACTTCTACTCAGGTATCCATAAAAGTTGAAACTGTCCTTGGATTGTTTTGTTCTGCCCACCGCTTATGCAAATGCCAAGTCTCTCTCACTCTAAGACCTGAATTTAAGCAACTAGAAGAAATTCTGCTTTCATATTGCAGAAACACTGTTGCTGTCCCCTCTTTTTTTGTTGCTTTCTTTTTGCTTTCTTGTACATACTCCCTTACACTTTTACTTCACATTGACACAGTATGTGGAGCCTTTTGACAATATACAGCTGTATATAGAATTGCAGAAAGATGCCCCACCTGACAGACGGACATTGTTCCACACAAACACTCTCAGTGTTTTCCTCCTGATTAGCTTCCTTGTTAAAAAGTTCTCCAGCCAGGAGCCAGTCTGGCTGTAATGACATCCAAGGGCCTGGGGGCTACAGTGATTCAGTGGCCCTCAAGTACTCGAACAGCAGCACTGCGGACCTCAGAGAAATACATGCAAGAAAGAAAGGCATCACTTCTCACTCTCTCATAGTCTCCCATTGTCCTCCTCTCTCTCTCTCTCTCTCTCTCTCTCTCTCTCTCTCTCTCTCTCTCTCTCTCTCTCTCTCTTCTCTCATGATGCTTTGACCCCTCTAAGCAGGTTAAGGCTCTCTAGTGGGGAGCCTATAGTTGGAGGAGCCTATAGTTGGAGCTCCACAACACCCACTTGCAGAGCAAAGGGTGAGCATCTCCGTTACGCAACCGGCACTCTGATATCTGAAAACTCCTCAGCTCGCCTGTGTGTCTCACTGGAGGCGAGAGAGGAGAAGAGTACAAGAGAGCTGTGTAAATTTAAACTGGCAAACTTTCTGATGGAAATAGCAGTGACCCCAGAGTGGTCCTGTCTGAGTTGAAGCATTGTTGTAATCAATACAGGCTCTCGTGGGGACGGCGGGCGAGGACCTTTCGTTCCCCGTTTGTGGAAATAATGGAGAAGACTGTTTGTTATTTTTCCCAGACATGCCGCAAACTAGCAGATATGGCCGGGGCATTGCAGGTTATGATGCTGGCTCAGGGAAACAAATACAAAGAGGAGCATTATATCAACAAGCAAACAGCAGAGCTCTGTTTGAAGCTGCTGGGAGCTCACAGGTCACAGGGGTGCTGGGGCTGCGTTTGACCAGCTCATCTTGAAACGGGGTCTTGGATGTTCTTTGTTCACTCACACTGGGGACATGGAGACAGAATCACAATTCTCAGCCAAGGTCTAGGTAAAGCCATTTGAACAGCTACAAATTGAGTTAAGTTCAGTTATTATTTCTTTCCCAGGAACATAAAGCTGACCTCACTGAAATAAGCCCGTTAGACACATATATGAGTATGACTCTTATGTTATCCATATACAGAAACATATCAGAAAGGAAACACTGCAGTAATGTTGCCATAGTGCAGGCTAGAGAATAATAGACACTGAGATATCTTATGTTATATCGTTTTTGAATTGAAATAGCTTGTCGTCAAATGGACAGCTTGTTGGCCTTCTCTTAGACCCCCCAAAATCCATTAGCCTTTCTAGTATTAATGTGGATATATGTGATAGAGAGGGAGTCATCAGACTGTACTCTCTGTCCGCTTTCTCTAGGCTGGGTGATGGAGAGAGGACAGTGAAGGGCCAACCAGTCGAGGTCAAGCTGCCACAGGAACAGGACATTAAAGGAAGTGACGCTAACGTGGGAGTGGTCCATGTAGTAGGTGTGGCCTGTGGAAGCAGACACTCCTTCATATGGACCGACGCTGGGCAGGCCTACAGTTTTGGGAACAACTTCTACGCCCAGCTGGGCTATGACTTCAGGAGGGCTGACTTCAAAGAGCACCAGGTATGGGGTAATAGCTTCTTTCATATCAAACCAACTCAAAATACGTGATCAATACAGTGCATTTCAAGTATTTGAAATGCATTAAGGTCTCGCAAGTCATGTTTCAACTGTAAAGGTTCAGTCAAATACATATGAGGCTTTTCACTTTGTAACACAGTATTTGCACCGAATATTTTACATGTTGTGTCTTCTTCTAGATGCGTATGCGCTTTTACTTTTAGAAACCGTAAAGGTCACAACTGGGAAAAAAAATGTACACGTCACATATAAGCCTGTGTGATTTTCTAATGTCCCGTTAAACCAACTCCATAATCACTACAGTATAATATCATTAGTTTTTAATTCACTTTTGTGTGTGTGTGTGTGTGTGTGTGTGTATCAGAGCGAGGGAGAGGGAGTAAGAGAGAGGGGGCTGATGGAGGCAGGGCTCTGTGATGGATACCTCAAGGGCCTGGATGGCTCTCTGCCGGTTGTCTCTCTCTATCTCTGTCCTTACATGGCTTACCATACAGTAGCAGGCTGCTGAACCATACAAATCCTAAATTAAGTGCTGTGGAATTGAAATTGGCTCTCTTGTGAAGTGTTCCACTTGCATTGGAGCTTAATTTTGCCTACTCATATTATTTGATTCAGTCCCTCAGTCCCTCTCTCGCTCTCCGCAGCCCCCCCCCCCCCCCCTCCCCCCACCCCCCACCCCACCCCCTCCTTCTCATGCAAAATAAGTCAATTTACGCCAGTGTGACAGTGTCTATGTGAATGATTGCCACTCAACATTGTGTGTGTGTGTGTGTGTCTGGGTATGTGCGTGAATCATTGTTCCTACAGATTTTACCCGGTCTCTTGCAGTTAAGTTAGTGTGTCTTTATGCAGTAAGCCTTTCAGTATATTACACCCCGCATATTGTAATGGAGGGATAAAAAAAGAGGACTAGGCTGTTTGGCAGTGTGTTTCAGTCCATGCTCACTCTGTCGGCCCAAATATCTCTCTGCCTGTCCTCATCCCTCTCAGTTTCTCCCCATCCCCTTGTGTTCCAGTCAGGGTGGGGCTGGTTGCTTAAACCTTTGAAAAATGACTGCTTACCTGCTTAACTCATCAACGTTATCTGAGTACTTTCAGTTGCTTTTGGATTAGATTCCTTTCAAGATCTTTAGAATGTGGAGTTGCACAATTTATTCCAATTCACAGACAATAAACTGAACAGCAGTATTATTATCCTCTACAGCCATGATTTTTGTGTCTCCACTGCCACAATGAAACTGCCTTTTCCCCTTCAAATGTTTCATAGTATTGCCCTCTTTATCATCCAATTTGTCTGCTCATGTTTTAGTAGCTGTAAGTGATTACAGTTGCCATTTTTTTTATAATCAGGATATTGTTATGTGTAATCTGTTGTTCCCCTGCCCTCGTTCCAGCAGTTACGTAAGGCCAATTCCCATAAGAGAGGCCATGGAGTTCTTACATGGGACTGGTCTCACATTGGCGGGGGGGGGGGGGCAGAAACCACCCGGCCACCTGGCAGCAGTAAGCAGGCCCAGGGGCCAAAGCTCTCACCTCTCCTCCCTGAAAAAGGCCTCTGGGATCTGCATGACTGCACCCAGCCTCACTGGAGAGCCTCAGGGAGAAACGGCAGGTGGGCTGGCAAGGGAAGGGGGTCTGGAGGTATGGGTCACCCTTTCCTCTCAGTCTAGCCTTACCGATGGCCTCTAATAGCCCCAGGCGGAAGCCAAACCTGACCCCCCTCAATGCCAACCCCCACCTCCTTTCACCCCTCCTCCATTTGCTCCTTGTGCGTTTGTTCAGTAGGTCCAGACAGTCCCCCCCCCACCCTCCCATCTATCCCCCCGACTCCATACTATATGATACTGGCTATTGTTGTAAGGAATCTGTAGGTTAGAAACTGCCAGCTTCACCCCTAAGGCCCCGTTTCTCCTTACTGTCTGGGATGGAGTGGTAGCAGACTGCTGAGATCTGAGAAACACTATATTCTGTTCTTTATCGGCCGAGTGATAAGGTGTTGAGATTCCGCTCACACCTGTGAGCCCTTTGTTCAGGCCCGCTATGGCATTTCACCTGCAACAGACAGGGTTAGACAGAGCCCCTATTTAATGGTTTGATTGACATTATTTTAATGTCACACCGTGGGGAGCTATATGTCTGTGAAACGGAAACGAAAGTTAATCTTTGTTTTTTGTTTTTTTTCTATTCTTATCTTTCACCTTCTCTCTCTTTCTCTCTCTCTTTCTCTCTTTCGCTCTCCTCTTTAGGACAATGACTTTGTCACCTTTCTCTGGGTTTTGAGGGATGTGATTGTATGCAGGGAGGACAGTCCCTCTCCAGTTCTCAACATGCTTCCCTATATAAACATTTTTATAAGAGCGAGACATATCATATTTGCTGGCTACGTTGTTACAGTAGCTTGTGTCTTATCAGACCAGTATCATTTACCATGGGTGTGTATTTTTGTTCATGTGTATGTGTGTGTGTCCTTCTCCCTGTGCATATAGTATATCTCAGTCCCTAAGTAGGTTAGCACCTTCTAGCCTAAAGTGTACCACCCATTGTCTGTATTTCTACAAAGCTAGGCAAAAAGCGAGCGTGGGAGCATGAAAATAAACTCTGTTCCTAAGTGTGACACGTGTGCAGCTTGAGCTTGGCACGGCATCCTTGTTCAGCCTGGCTGAGCACAACTTGTTTGAATGTCATATTTATCCCTGTGTTTTGTCAGAAAATTAACTTCCTGTGAGTTTGCGGCGGAGCCGAGCATATGGCCACAGCTCTCTGGAGATGACAGCCTAGCGGAGCGGGAGCTCGCCGGTGCCGCTGCCCTGCTCTGGCGGCAGATGCTCCGGGCTTCTCCGCGATTAAGTGGAGATCATCACTGTTTTCTTTGAGCACCGCTGTGCCTTGTACTCTGAAGTGTTCCGTTAATCACTGCCTGCCTGCCTGCCTTTTCCATGCAAGCTGCCAAAGCACTCATTAAGTTTGAATCTCCCACTCGCCACTCGCTTGCTCAGTAGCTCGCTCCATCGCGTGTCTGAATCTTAGCAGCCACCCTTTCTGCATGAATGCAACGGTTTGTTGCACATGTTTGCTAGAGGGATCTGAAAAACTATAATGTTATGTGTGTGCTTGTTTGAATTGTATGTGTTTCCTTCTCAGGCCCTATTCTACTGCTCAGTCTCCTTTACAGTATTGTGTACACACACTGTAAAATAAGTGTTGCTCTTTGTGCTACTGAATGTTTTCTCTAGTCTGTGTATGCTGATGTAGTCTGTGTTTGAGTTTCTCCCGAAGCGCTAGATGCTGCCTTGTCTCCAGTACAGGCCTCTGAGGGGAGTGAAGCCCTTTCTACACTCATCTTTTCAGCTTTTCCAATGGCGCCTCCTCCTCTCTCTGCATATTATTAGCAAAACACCGCTAGTCACACTCGCAGTTGTCAAATGGTACTCCACTGTGAGTTGGGAATAGAGGGAAGAGAAAAGAGCTTCTTTGTGTGATTGTGTGTATGTATGTGTGATTCTGTATATTTATATATATATACTGTATATATACTGTATGTATGTGTCTGTGTGTGTGCATTATGTGTAATCATTTCATTTGCTTGTTTGTTTATGGAATCAGAATGCAGGTATGCAACCCAACTCTGGTCAAAGAGAAAAAGAAAAGATAGAAATTGAATATCTTTGCAATACCATTGCGCCCCCCGCCCCCCACCCCCCACCCCCCACCCCCCAATCCCATCCCATCCCATCCACAGTATCAGAAATCCAGTTGTGTTGTGTATTTCTCCTACACAAGCAAACATCCATTGTTGTTGTTAAACATTGTGACATGCTTTAACCCTGATTGATCTTGATCTCCGACACAAATAATAATGTGATTACAGGCTTTTCTCTGCTTCTCTCTTCACCGCAGTGGAAAATAACATTAGATATTTCCTTTCATGTTAATCGCCTTGGTTGGAAGTATACCTCGGTGCACCATAGGCCTCGGTAATGCCTCCTTTCTTCTAAAAAAACATCCAAAATAACCTATTTGCAGCACACCCACACACACACATTGCTTAGCTCTGTAACACCGTTATTCTGCACCCATCAAAGCCTGGCTTGCTTGTCCTGGTGCAGCGATCATTCCCCCACAATAGCGGGATAGCATTACTGTGCTTTTGAATGCATTTGCATGGCAAAGCAATAACACGCACCTTGTAAATAAAGGAATTGATCCCGTTCATCGCAGGTTGGATTTCCTGGATAAAGCTGTGAGAAATGTATCCCCACCCCATCTCATTCTCACATCGATATATAGACCTCGTTTCCTCATTCTCAACTTTACCTCACAGTAACTGTCTGTTTCTTCATCCTGTCTGTCTCTCTGTCAGTCTGACTGTCTGTCAGCTTGCCTTTCTGTCTGTCTCTGTCTTGCAGACACACATGCACACACGCACGCGCACGCGCACGCGCACATACAAACTTATGTGGTACTATCTGCTGCATTGGTAGCTTGGCAGACGCCCTGATTGGTGCCAGTTCTCCTCTTTTTCAATATGCAGATACCCAGATAGAAAGCTGGCCCCATTCATTGAGTCCAAGTACCAAAATAGCATTTGCTGCTCTCAATCAATTATGAAGAAATTGGTTTGCATTGTTGGTGGAGGTTGTTTAGTGACTTGTTGAAGAGGCAGTTTAAATTACTCTCAAATGGGGGTAAGTGAGTCGACAGACGGCTGGTTCAATATTCATACTACATCCTGATGTCAGCCATAATGGAAAAAAACCCTTTTTTTTTTTAACGTAGTTCATATGTGTGCCATGTATTTGTATCCTCAGGGCCGTATATTGTTATTCCACACAATAAACGGTTATCTCATCTATTCAGAATCAAATCTATTCACAACTGTACAAATTGCTGCTGTGCTTTCGGCAAAGTACAGCTAATTCTTAGACGAGGAAATTCCTTGTCAGGAGCAGCCAAGGGAGAAGGTGTCAGTTTGATACCAGAAGTACACTAACGGCTGTGCGGAAGCATAAGCGTTTGCTGCGCTTCGGTGGCGGTGCGTTTGATTTGAACACTGACCACCGGTGATGCCAACCCTGTAGTCCTCATCTGAGCCGCCTCTTGAGACCCAGACATAGACACCCCCCCCCCCTCCCCCCCATCTCACTTCAGACTGACGCTGCCGATGCCTTTTTACACAGATGACATGTGGCCTGAAAGCAGAACCCAGAACACAGAGGCAACCACACATAGGAGAGAGAGAGCGAGAGACAGACAGAGAGAGAGAGAGAGAGAGAGAGGCATAGAGGGAGGGAGGGAGAGAGAGAGAGAGGCTGGCAGACAATAAAGGAAGTCGTTGTATAGTATATACTTCTATCACTTGTCTATTGTTACACCGCACTAAAGAAGCTACGCAGTATGTGGGAACTCTATGTGGGTGTACGGCGACCTAAACTACTGTACCCATCTCCCCTAGGGGCACCTCAAAGGACCCTTGTTCTGTTCCTCCTCTCAGGCCCTGGGCTCTGCTGAAAAATGAGAGGCGAGGCAAGTGAGGGAGACGGGGAAGAGAGGAAAGAGAGGGAGGTAGTCTCGGCTGTGTAGGAAGGCTAACCTGCGCCTCAAGAGATTCTGGGTCTTTTCAAAAGCACAAAGACAAACTCATCTCTCTCACTACTTCTCGCGCTTCCTCTTCTGACTTGTTTAGGACCACAATCTTCAAATAGTTCTATATGATGACTTATACTGCTCTCTGAAACTCACTATGTGCATCCTTCACTGTTTGCTGTTCTATTGTTAGATAATGCCAAGTTTGCACTTGAAATGTGCATTATTTTCTCTGTGTGAATGGGGGAATATGATGTTTGTGACCTTGTTTTGGTTTGAGTCATATGCCCCACTGTTTCCTAATATGCCCCTAGTGTATGTAACGCTGAAAGCACATTTATTACACATCAATAATTCTGTACATTTCCTGCTGGAAAACTAATTCTCATAATAGGATTTTGTCAATGTGATTTGAATAATGATCTCAAAACATCCCATTTTAGGCTACTT
>NW_027283213.1:0-80364 GCF_046629955.1 Centroberyx affinis | reverse complement strand
CACACTCATGTTATATATACACACATGCACAAAATCATACATTTAGGCCTATTATATATAGCCTATATATATGTATACACACATGCACACACACACACATAATCATATATCACATCTGCACACACGCACCTTCACACACACTGATACTGTTTTAAATTTACACACAGTACCTGCATACACACACACACACACACACACACACACAGATAGACTTACATACGTTACATACACACACCTGCACACACACACACACACACATAGTACTGTTTTAAATTTACACACAGTACCTGCATATACACACATTCACAGACAGACTTACATATATTACATACACACACGTGCACAACACACACACACACACACACACACACACACACACTACAGCAGCCATGCTAGCAGGTTTTTCCTGTCTGACAGATTCAGAGTGAAGCTGAATCCAAACCAGAGTCACAGGTTCGATTCCCACAGCTGCCACAGCGTCCATGAGCAAGACACCTGCCCGTGTGTGTGTGTGTGTGTGTGTGTGTGTGTGTGTGTGTGTGTGTGTGTGTGTGTGTGTGTGTGTGTGTCACAGCGGGACACGCAAAGAAAATAATAAAATAATCCCAAATCTACTGTATGTAATGTGACGATAAGCTTCTGCAAAGACACATGCTGACACCGGTTTACACCAGAAACACACACACACACACACACACACACACACACACACAACACACACACTGAACCAGGCCGTACAGCGACACAGACAGTGACGTGTTTTTAACAGATTTCTCCAGACGGGATTCAAACCCGCAACAAGAACAGACACACACACACACACACACACACACACACACACTGTGCTTTCTGTCGTTTACACACAACTTCACATGTAGAACACAGAGAGAGAAAACTGAGTTCAGTCTCCTGTATGGAAACAAAATGTTGCTGTATAATACATGGACTTTTTCAAATCTAGACGTGTTAGTAAACATATATTTTAAATACTATCTGCTTAGTGTCTGGGCCATATCAGGGCGTCCCATTTCACATATCTCCATTATGTCTCATATGATTCTACTTGTATTTTAACTGAAATTGTGAATAAACTGAACTGAACTGAACTGAACTGAACATGATCCTGCAGAACGAGACGAGGCTCGAGAACCTCTGACAGGCGGACCGAGGGTTTTAGAAACAGCTGAGGGAACCAGAGCAGTGACAGAAAGAGAAAGAGAAAGAGGAAGAGGAAGAGGAAGAGGAAGAGAAACAGAAACAGAAACAGAAACGGAAACAGAAACAGAAACATCTCCGTGTTTCCGTGTTGATTTTCACTGAAATAAAAACGTGAAGCGGAGCAGAATCTCTCGATGATGAAACCAGTGAGCAAACTGTGGAGAGACGAGCTGCAGGAGACGCTCAGATTATAAACCTCAGCTCTCCTGCAGGTTTCCCTCTGTGTGGAAGTGAAGTGAATCTCCGGTTCACAACACACACACACACACACACACACACACACACACACACACACACACACTCTTCTGCATCTTAATAAATCACATTCAGACTCTGTCATTTTAAACCCGCATGCAGCAGATCAGGAGGTTTGGAGGGAAGCTGTCATGTGAACAGCTGCTGACAGATTCCCTCCTTCAGCCCCGATCAGGTAACAATTACCGATCAATAAGTGGAGCGTTGCCTCTGTTTGCTGCCTGTGAACAGCATGGCATCGCTTTCTGACCTTATTTATATCTCACAGCATAAACCATAAAATAAACACACAAACAGCTGTAGGTGTTTTTACACGGTTCTAACCCTCGGCTCTGTGCGTTATTTATTAAGTAAACGAGTTTTAAAGGCGAGTTTGTTTTCTTCAGAGTTTAGTAATAAGACTTTTAAATTAAACATTAAGAGATTGTTTTAGGAGTTCAAATATTAAGAGAAGAAGAAGAAAATCCTCCTTTAGTGTTTTGCTGAACCTCAAACTGTTATTGGGTGGATTTTTTTAATTTATTTTTTTTTCGACGGCGAGCGTGAAGACGAGCGGGAGGCGGGGGGGGGGGTCAGGGCGGGTGTCACCGGGCATACTTCACAATCTGACCCGCTACAGCACAGTGGTTCTCAACACGGGGTCCGGGGACCACCGGTGGGTCCTTGCGGGGCGGTTCCAGAGGGGTCCCCCCAGCAAACTGATGAATTGTTAAACATCAGCATTATTTCATTTTTCAAGAAGTTAACGCAATTAAAGAATGCAGAGGAATGACTGTTCTGATCATATTTTCTCTTTTATCTCTCTACCTACAATACAGATAGATAGATATGGAATTTTGGACAAAATCATATCTGACAATAAAAATATTCTCTGAGAGACAAAATCTGATTAAACGGGGGTCTGTGGCTCTAATGTGGACTAAAGTAAGGTCCTTCATATGAAAAAGGTTGAGAATCACTGCTGTAGTGTCATGGCATCCACTCACACACACACACACATGTATTATTACTATATTATAGACATAGAAAATACCATAATACAGCATTTCCATATATGCTGAACTGGTCGTGTTGTATCTCTTTCTTCCTCCATACAGATGATATGAATATGTATGCAACATAAACGTCAAATAATTTCAGGTGTAGTGTGTCTGTGTTTTATATTTCCACATCATTTAACTGGGGAAATAAAGGAGTTTTAATGTGATGTTTGTATTTGGCCAGGTGTGTTGAGCCAGGTGAGCAGAGCAGAAGCAATAATAACCTGATATAATATGCATCAGACTGGAATACTTCCTCATAATAAACTGGATGTGATGCACATTAAACTGCAGCTTTACACACTTCAGGCTTCTGGGATCATTTTACCTTCCGCTGTCAGACTTTACAGTAAAATAAAGCTTTGTAACAGCAGCGCAAATTTAAATACTACAAATTCAATTCATCTAGTGTTTTTTACTTTTTTATTTTTCTGCTCCTGTCGTTGAGTTTAAAACTGAAATAACATTTTTATTCACCGCCAAAAATCAGATTTCTGCCAAATTACATCCAAACAGTATTTCTAATAATTCCATATGAACAGAGCTAAAGATATTTGACGTGATGTAGAAATATTTTGAAATGTAAAATAACATCCAGCACTCAATAAATATATTTAATGATGATGAGTTTGTGAGGCTGAAGCAACACATCTGCCTCTCTGGAAGTCTCAAAGCATCAGATGGATTTATTCCTCTCTCCTCTGTTCAGGTGATTTAAACTGGAGGCAGTGCGGGAATCCTACATTGATTTTTTTTAATAAACTGGTCAGATATCCCCCCCCCATCCACACACACACAGACACACACACACACACACACACACACACACACCCTCCACCCCCCCTCCTGCCTCCCAGGAGCCACATCTGAAATTTAGACCCTCAAACCTCAGAATTACCATCAGAGTTTCACCAAAAAACACTTTGATTTTCTCTCTGGAGCTTTCAGACAGAGAGAGAAGAGGCTGCAGAGGGTTTTAGCATTATTATAGATGATACTGCTGTATTATAGGCTACTATTACAATTATTGACTTTACTTACAGACGATACTATTATTATTATCATTATTATTATTACTATAGTGATTCTGGATTCCACAGTAATAAAAGATCCAGATTTATTGAAACCCTTTGCTTTGGATCTGAGTGAATCTCCTGGATCTTCATCTTAGCTCTTCATCAGTTTTAAAACAGAATAATGTTGAATCTAATTATTTCAGACGGAACTCATCAGTGTGAGTTGGGTCTGTGTGTCGGTGTGTGTTTGTAATTCCTGCAGGTCAATCGGTGAATTATTTCTCCTGCAGAGGAGAGACTGGAGCCTTCAGTTTCACACTGTGGCTCAGTTAAATGTTCCTTTATTTGTTCCCCTTATTACCTGATAAATATCCAATAAATATCTTATAAATATTCTATATAAATTCGACCCACCGCCTAAAATCGACTATCTTAACTCTTAGAGGAGAGAAACACGTTTTGTAGTTTACTGTGATTTACTTAAATGTTCCTTAATTTATTCCCCTAATTATCCTGTAAATAGTCTTTAAATAATATTGTAAATATCCTGGAAATCAGACGCAGCGGCTGAAACTCCACCGCGCGCTGAACTCGCGGTCATCGCGGCGCGTAACCGCGCTCTTTACGCACGGCGTGTTTCTAAAGGAAGAGGCTTTATGACAATAAGTGCATGTCAGATTTATTGAAATGAATTATCTGATCTGCAGTGTGGAGGATGAAACGTTTCCTTCATGTTGAGCTTTAACTGATACAGATGTGAAAGCCCGCGGACTGGCGCGGCGCCGGCCCGTTACACCGGCAGGTAAACAGCTGAACCTGAACCCGCACAAACCCGCAGACACGGCGGAGATCCCGCAGATGATAACAGTTAGCTCTAAAACCTCCAACCTGCTTATAGAAACACACTGAATGACTGTTGACTGACTGGATGTGAGGATCTGATCAGAGACCAGAGGAACAGCAGTCTGACGGTTTGGTTTGTGATTCTAAATAAATTCCTGCTGGTTCTGTCCTGACCTTTACTCTCCATCACAACACTGGAAACTACCAGATCATCCAGACTCTGTTTAAGGCTGAAACTGAAACTCAGACCCTCCGCAGCCGGTGAAGCCCGGTGGGATGATGGGCGGCGTGAGGTTTCAGACTGAAAGTCCTCAGTCTGTCTGTGGAGTCTGTGTTTAAATTCCTGCAGGTCAGTGAATTATTTTATCTGTTCGAGGATTAAAAAGAGGAGAAGCTCCACAGTTCAGACTGAGACTCAGTTTCTTTATTTCCCCTGCAGTTAAATCAGAGCCTGGACTGAACTGAACACCAACTCTTTCCAGAGGAAATCGCCATGTGGTTTAACCGGTGGCTTAGTGAAGCGTCTCTTATTGTTGGCGGGATTGATTTGGTATTTACGTTGTATTTACGTGGTGTTTCCTTAATATTATCGTGGTGTTTACTTGATATTATCTTGGTATTTACTTGGTGTTCACTCGGTATTTACTTGTGTTTTAACCTCTGCGCGGCTCTTAGCGTTAGACTAAAGGAAACCTCCGCGCGTGTCACATTTGTTCAAACGGATCCTGGAAGACGCAACATCACCTTCATGCTGGAGTTTTAATCAGCAGCCTGACATTAATCAGTGAATCTGCACCGGCCCGGTAAACCGGACAGCAGGTAAAGCCTAACGGCCGGGTGAAAACTTGGTGTTTTATTCGGTGTTTTACCTCTGCGCTGCTGTGTTCGCGTCCAAAATCCCTGCGCCCTGCATCCAGGAGCGGACCGGGGTCATGCCGGTGGGGAGCGGCTCCTCCTTCATGGTCAGGGCCCCCCGGGGGAGGCTGTCCTGGATGGAGAACATCAAAGTGTCCTACTGGGAGCTCGGTCTTCACCAGAAATAAGAAGAACAAGAATAATCCTCCCGTACCAGCCACTCAAAAAGCCAAAGGACCACCTGGATTAACGTGCAAAAGACGAGAGAGGAGGAGGGGGGACAAGCGGTTTCCCCAAAGTACCGGGTCCTGATCCAGAGAAGAGCCCGGATCCCTCTGGGTTTCTCCGGGTTGTTTTAGATCCCAGCCCCGGCTCACAGCGCCCGGGCTTTAAACCGGTGTCTCTCTGAAGTTAAAAGAGGGCGGAGAGAGGCTTGGAGAGCAGTAAGAGCATCTCAGAGGAGCAGCGAGGAAGAGAGAATCAGCCGGGATCTGGAGAGCCTGACGCCGGGAGGACGGAGCGGGGAGAGCCGGATCAGAGGGAGGCGAGCAGCCGTGGATTGTGGAAAAATGAAAAGTGGGATAAAAAAACAAGCCACCGCTTCAAAAAGGAGTAAAATGAAATGATTAGCAAACAAGAGGGAGGGACGGACCGTGGAAGGCTGGTTCTCCCGGGGGAAAAGGGGGATTGGGCAGCGAGAAATCTCATCCCCTCCCTCCCCGGCTCTTTATGGCTCCTCTGTCCCGGCGGAGAGCTCCTTCTCCCGGGTCCGGGGCTCCGGCGCTCCCCGGGGACCGGCGTGGACCCGGAGTGGGCGGGGACAAGCCCAAATAAGGAGAACTCATTTGAATATTAGTCGCGCCTCTGGGCTCTCATTGGCCGAAGTCACCCGTTGCGTCACGATTTTTTTGAATCCGCGCCCCAAATAAGGGTTTCCGCGTGTTCCGCCGTGCGCGCTGCAAAAAATGACGTTTGGATTAAAGACCGAGGATTAAAAACAACGCGGACAGGTTCCAGTTGTGTTGAATTAGAGAATCCAGACATATTTACACTCTGAAACAGTTTAATAACTGGAGCAACATGTTGATGTGAAGTGAGACAGGAGAAGTGTTTCCGTGTCTCTGCCTGTCCAGCAACACTCTTCACCAACTCCTCAGTCCTCAAATATTCATTTTTTTATTCAAATAACAGAGAAAATCTGCTGCTGTTGTTCCACTTTTCTCTCATGCTGTTTCTCTCGCTTCGTGGATCCACCGCGCTGATCTGCTTTATTCCGCTTTGTTTCAATAAACTGACAGTTTGTTTCTGCTAAATCCCTGAAACAAGTGAAGCCGCATTAGAAACCAGTAGAATCACGTGGCGTCATCATCAGATTCTTTCACTTTTTACTGAAGAAAAAGTAGATTTGATTTGAGGACTGAACTGCAGATGAACTGACGGACAGGCGGGTTCAGACTTCACCTGTCCAGGTCCTGAACTGATCCAGGAGAGTGACTGTGTCAGATGGAGCTCATCAATACCAATGATCTATAATCTATAATCTATGATCTGTATTGACTTCTTTCAGTCTGGATTAACTGGTTCCATTTGATATAATCCGCTCTGTCACCCAGCGCGTTTGGCACAAATTTGCACTTTTACGCACGGACATATGGCACGCACGCACGCACACACACACACACACACACACACACGCACGCACGCTCGCCCTCTCTCCTTTACTCTCTCGCTCTCTCTCTCTGTCCCACACACACACACACACACACACACACACACACACACACACACACACACACACTCGCCCGTCTCTGTCCCACTCTCTTTCTCACGCACGCACGCACGGTCACACACACACACACACGCGCACGCACACACTCCCGTATCAGGTGGGAAAGCCACTAACAAGCAGCGTGTTGTATCTGTTCCTGTCTGCTGTGATCAGAGGAAACCTTTTGATTTTAATTTCACATTCAACACACTGAAGATCCGGCAATACGTAATAATAATAATAACAATAATAATAATAATAATTACAATAATAATAATAATAATGTTACAGGCCGTCTCTGATCCGCTCCGCTTTCTGTTTTTGCTTTCTGACATTTTCAGCATCATTTTCATCGCAGAGCAGAAATTCCTCTAATTAAGCAAAACTCCAGAGCCGCTGATTAAATATTTATCCTCCTTTAGCCCGCTGCTCCTCTGGGACACGAACGTCTGGAAGCTGCGAAATATTTCTGTGGAAGGAGAGAAAGTCAATGAGACGCTGCGAACATGTTGAGAGGAAGAGGAAGAGGAGGAAGAGGAAGAGTCTGGATTAGAAATCAGACTGGCAAAAATAATATTAGTAATAATAAAAATAATAATAATAATAATAGGTATAAAATGACTATTTCTACGGATACTAATAATAATAATCATAATAAGTATAATAATAATAGACTTATAATAATAATATTAATAATGCTATTAATAATGCTAGTGATACAAGTAATAGCAACAATAGAAAAAGATTGAAGGAAGAACAATACTAATAATTAGAATTAGAATGTTGATAATAATTATAATACTAAGAATACTAATACTACCAGTAGCCTACTACTACTACTACTAATAATAATAATTAATTCGTTTAAATATAGCCTTATCTTTTATTATTATTAGGACAATATGCCATGTTGGAAATCTTTTTTTTTTTTATAACTCCAGATTGTTGTTACATTTCTCTTTCAACTTCCTCCATTATAATTTTTTTTTTATAACATTTCTCTCCACTGACATCTGGACATCAGGCCTTTATTTCTATTTACTTTCATGTTATTTTATCTTATGTTATTTATAACTGTATATATTTTGCTCCTGTTCCTGTCTGTCTGTCCTCCTTCAGGTTAGAGAGATGAGGAGTGAAGGCCTTTAACATACACACACACACACACACACACACACACACACACACACACACACACACACACACACACACACACACACACACATGAATCCTCCAGAGATGACAGGCTGCAGACAGAACATGAAGCTCCAAACTCTGATAGAACCCTGATGTTAGAACCCTGATGTTAGAACCCTGTGTTCTCTACAGCAGAGGTGAGGAACCTGAACATCAGACCTCAGAGAATCAGATTTCATCCTGAGGAACCCAACTGACAGTCTGCTGTTAGATCTGATCCAGCAGAGAAAACCTTCAGCATCCTCATCCTCACTGTCTCTCTGGACCAACATCTAGTCAATTAAACATTATGGAAATTCAACCATTCCTCAATTTTACCAAGGAACCCTGGAACCTCCTGCAGGATCCTTGGAGTTCCTTGGATCCCGCTCTGGGTTCTTTGGTCTTGTACCACAGCAGAACCGGTCCTGGTGCTGTGCAGAACCGTTTTGGAAACATCTGAATCAGCAGAATTCATTTCTGTTCTGTTAAAAGTTCAGCTGACAAAACGCAGCAGAGCCGATCGACACGAACTGAAATCAATACACAGAAATGGAAATATTGCCCTTTAAACTGCACACTCTGAGATTAAAGGGTTCTATATAGAACCGGGAAACAGTTCTTCAGGCTCGGTGCCACAGCAGAACCTTTTCAGACCGGGTCTCTACAGCTCCAGACTCACATGGTTCCACACAGAACCTTCATGATGCTGCAAAGAACCTTAAAGAACATATGGAACGCCCCAAACAGCAGAACTAAAGGAGCTTTTTAAGAACCACACCGGGTTCTGTTTTTCCACTTTTTATTTTTATTCTTTTTTAATTCTGACTAAATGACTTTATTAATTCTCCTGTTCTCATAATGAAGATGATGTGTGAAAGACAGATGGCGCTTTGTTCTCTAATGTTCTGCTGAAATAATCCAGAAGTGAATTCAGCTGCTGAGGATCAGACTGCAGACAGAGAGCGCCTCCTGGTGGAGAGAGAGAGAGAGAGAGAGAGAGAGAGAGAGAGAGAGAGAGAGAGAGAGGGAGAGAGAGAGAGAGAGAGAGAGGGAGGGAGAGAGAGAGAGAGAGAGAGAGAGAGGAGAGAGAGAGAGAGAGAGAGAGGAAGAGAGGGAGAGAGAGAGGGAGAGAGAGGGAGAGATAGAGAGAGATAGATAGATAGATAGATAGATAGATAGATAGATAGATAGATAGATAGATAGCAGTACAGAATATAGATGAGAATAAAACAAATGGAGACAATAAGAAATAATACAATAAAACATACAACAATAAAACAAGTGAATATATTGAAAAAACAAAAGATTCACAGATACACAGACAGACAGATAAAGACACTTTATTTATTCCAAAGGAAAATACAACTGGCTGATAATTACTAAATATAATTCATAAGCAACATAATAAAACACTGTTTCATCTGACATGTTCACATTTCAACATTTGACACAATAATTACATTAAATGGTGCACAGTTAAAGAGAGAAAGAAAGAAAGAAAGAAAGAAAGAAAGAAAGAAAGAAAGAAAGATTTTGCAGTCAACACAGAGCTGCAGTTTCTGTTTTCCTCTTCCTCTTTTTCAGAAAGACTAAATCAAAGTTAATTCTGGTTTAAATCGTTTAGATATAAAATTAAAACTGATGTAAATTCACTGATGCCTGATCAGCTTCAGCTTTCACTTTCTGTAAAGTTAAAGACTCTTCATCGTCCTGCTTGGTTTGATATTTACTATAAAATATCAGCCAACAGTTTATCATACAGCAGGTTCAATATTACAGTAACAGCAGTTTCCATATTAAACAATATATCGATATCGATCAGGATTTGTCATTTGAGTGAAACAGGAAGTTACTCCAGATGAAAGTCAGACAACTGTTACCCCCTCCAACACACACACACACACACACACACACACACACACACACACACACACACACACACACACACACACACACACGCTCCCCTCAGTGAGTCTTGTCTTCTTCCTCTGACTGAACTGAAACGTGAAAATCCCAAAACAAATCCTCCTCCGTCTTTCTTCTGATGTGAATCAAAGCCTGGTGGATCAGAGGATCCTGCAGCCACAGACCTCCTGCTGCTGCTGAGGTCACGACCCCGGTGTAACCATCTGAGGGGCACTTAACCCCCACACACCCCACACACCCCCAAAAAACCCCAAACTCCCCTAAATACCCCTAAATGCTCTAAATGCCCCCAGACTGCCCTAAACAGCCTGACTGTCCCATCAACCTGCACTATCAATCACCTCCATTAACTTCACACACACACACAGAGATGAGGAGTGAAGGCCTTTAACACACACACACACACACACACACACACAGAGATGAGGAGTGAAGGCCTTTAACACACACACACACACACACACACACACACACACACACAGGTAGAGAGATAAAACAACTGAATCACCTTTATGAACAAGTCAGTCTGTTAGATGAACTCAGTAAAGATTCATATTTATTTATAATGAATCTACACTTTCTCATGTCAGTCTGTTTTACAGTATTTGTTATATATGTTATGTATGTTATATATGTTAAATTATGTTATATATGTTATATATGTTATGTTTGATGGTGTTAACTCAGCACTTGGCTTCAGTGAGTCAAACTTCGATCTTACAGTTTTCATCATAATAAAAGCAAAAATCCTCAGAAGAGAGTTTCTATTTAATAAAAACTAAATGTCAGTAGAGTTCAGTGTTTCCTCTCAACTCACACTGATTCAGTTTCTAACACTTTATCAGAGAAGAGAGAAACCTTTTGTTTTTAAATGATTTCAGTTTCTGATTTTGTTGATTTTGAACCCAAATGGAAGTGAAGAAAGTGATTTAATGTTTTTTTTTATTTCAGGAGTCAAGACGATAAAACTAGAAAATAGAAAAAGGTTTTGTAGACTTTTGATATCTGTTGTAATATTTCTGTCTGCCTGTTTGCCTAAAACTAAATTACTACTTCTAGTACTACTACTAACAATATTAATAATAATATCAGTCATTTGTCCTCAGAAATGTAAGCAGGTTTTTATCTGTGAAGATTAATAATATGACATGTTGTGACTTTGCTACGGACACATCAGGTTGAACTGACTGTGTTGATCAGATGCTGCTGAAAAATAATATAAAAAATGTAACTTTAGAAGAGTTTTTCAGTATTTTGGAGCCTGGATCTGCTCAGAAAATGCAGATATTTGGGTTTTGACGGACAGTTTTCCAGCTTCACATCCCTCCCACCCAGACTGAGGAGCAGCTTCACATGTTCAAATACTTTTTATCTCTAAATGAATCACATGAGTTCAGTCTGTTTGTAACAGCTGGCTCAGTTGGAGGAAGAGAAGGTTATTTATACTCGAGAGAATCATTGAGGGAGACCCTCATTTACAATGATTTTGAGTCAAATTACATAAACACAGAAAAAGAAATCAACAGCAAGGAGATAAACCAACAGAGAAAACGCAATATCACAATTAACTAATAAAAAGCCATTGAAACATACCGATTAGGGAAGATAGATAAGATTAAGATTAAGATAATTAAAATAAAATAATTGTTAGGGGTTGAACCTGTGACCTTTAGGTTACATGATGCCCAAATTGATTAAAATAATTTAAAATGTAAAATAAATAGTTATGTAAAACAATTGCAAGTAGAGGTTGGGAGGTCTAAGATCAAGTTTCTAAAATGTCCAAAAGGTATGAGTGTATAGATTTTGAGGAGGTGCTGTAATTTGTTCCAGGAATCAGATTAACTAAAATGAAAAGCAGTCTTTCCAAGTTCAGACCCGGCTCGTGGAACATGAATGAACATATAGGAATATAACTGGGAGACTGGGAGATGTTCCCACTGATTAAAAGGTTTGTCAGAAAATAGGAAATGAGAGAGGATTTTACCTCCAACTGAAGGTGAGGAGCGCCACCCAGTGGAGAGAACAGCAGGTACACTCAGTCTCATACTGACAGACAGGCTACTGGACATTCAGAAATACACAAAGACTCAATTATTGACATGAAATAAAACACAGCAGCTGAATCGTGTATCTTAAAGTGAAATATTTAGTTCCATCTGCTTCCACAAGTCAAATATATCTATCATCAGTAGTGGAAAGAGTATTAGAATGTCCTGCTGCAGTAGAAGTTCTGTTACTTTGCTGATATTTTACTGAAGTAGAAGTAAAAGTTCTGGTGTAAAAATCTGCTTCAGTAAAAGTACAAAGTGTGTGATTTAAAATGTCCTCAGAGTAAAAGTTCCTGAGTTCCTCTTTAGAACAGAGAACGTTGTCAGCTGTGATCTTTTCCATGTGATTCTAACAGGAGAGAGGACAGAGTTCACACTAGATTCTTTTCACTGGAAACATTAGAAATGAGAAAATAAAGTGCAGAAACAAAGTAAAGTCAGATTCCTCTTCTCACTGTGAATGGATCCACAGTCTGATGGAGAGACACACAATCTGTTCTGTGATGGATGGATTTAAAATGGACTGAAGGAGAAAACTGCAGGAGAGATGGACTGATGGGAAAGTCAAATTACTGACTTTAGAAAGTACAAGTAACAAAAAAAACTGCTCAGTTACAGTAATGAGAGTAAATGTAATTAGTTACTTCCAGCCTTGGCTATCACATCTTCTGCTTCATACACTGTAAAATCATCAATAATTTAATCTAATTTAACATCATCAGAGTTCATTTAACAGTTTCAGCCAGAGGTGTGACCAAGTCAACTTTGCTCGAGTCCCAAGTCAGTCTCAAGTCTTGAGGCTCAAGTCTCAAGTCAAGTCCCAAGTCTAAATGTAGATTACCAAGTCAAGTCCAAGTCAAGTCCAAGTCATTAATGTCAAGTCTCAAGTCTAAATGTAGAACAGCAAGTCAAGTCAGGACAAATCAAGAGTCCAGTATCAATTTAATATCTTAAAGAAAACTAAATATCTAGGACTTTTCAATGCAATATGGTTTTAATAGGATAAAAACCTGGTAAGAGCATCATGAGTTTGATTTCTATAATCAGTTTCAACTTCAATAAATTCAATCATTCCATACAAATTCAGAAAACAGAATTTAAATTCAGTCGTCTGCTGGAACAAATCTCATCACTTTCAATCTAAGTCATTTACACAAACACAAGATCTCAAGTCAAGACTTTAGAAACCTTTTCAAGTCATCAGAGTACAAGTCAGAGTCAAGTCCTGAGTCACCAGAACCCAAGTCAAGACAAGTCTCAAGTCTTCTCTTCATGCAGCAAGTCAAGTCTCAAGTATTTAAAATAGTGACTTGAGTCTGACTCGAGTCCAAGTCATGTGACTCATATGATGGACTGATGCAGTTTGATTGATAGAATTGATCAATACCTAATCTGTTTTGTTCTGTTTTGTGTATTGATCGCCCCTTGGTTATTTTTGTTAATACAGTGCTTTTCCTTTGTCTGTGTTTGTTATTTTCTGTTCTCTTGTATTTTACTTCTGCCATTGTTTGACATTGTTAGAACGGTCTCTGCCTGTTCTGTGTTTGTGTTCATGGACTTCAGGAAGACCGCATAGGAAGCTGATGTGGATCCAAATAAACAATAATCAATAATCTGATCTAATCCTTAGCCTAAACTGATTCTAATGAGACGTTCGGCTCATGTGTGTTTCAGTCTTCATATCTGATGTGCTGGCATCAACGCTGAGTCTCATTCATCTGGTCCACTCATCTCTCTCATCTTTTATAGTTATGGTGCGTTCATGTTCGGGTGGGAAAGTCCGACATCCAGGATTTCCAAGTCAGCTGATGAACAGTGTTGTGTTGGTTCAGAAAATCAAACCAGGAAGACAAACGATAAACAAACACAGACGTCCTGCAGCTGAAAGAGATGTTGAACTTTAGTATCTTGGGTTGTGAAGCTTTCTGGACATGATGTAACACCAAAATCAGTTACTGGTGTGTAACAAATAGTTAGTTTTTAAGTCACAACAAGTGTAACACCGGGTTACACTTGTTGTGACTTAAAAACTATTCAGCAGCATGACTAGTTCTTTATGTGCTAGAAGTGATTATCAGACTGTTCCTCCAGACAATGGCAGTGAATGGAGAGAGAAAAACACAATTCTCCAGTCTGCTCTACCAGAGCAATAGAACACAGAATCACTGATTTTGGGGTTTTATCATGGAGGAAGAGACACGACCCAAGACTCTACCAGAGGTACACAGAGATTTAACAAGCTAATTTGACGAACTTCATTCAGACAAATGTCAGGTTAGTCTGTTAACTACAAGCTGCATGTGTTTGTGTTTTCTAAACTATCTTTTGACCTTGTTGGAAGGTTAAAGGTCACTGTTGCATCATAACTCAGAAACTCAGTTTTTTACTTCATCATCCAACTTTGGTGGGTGTTCATGTGAAATATCTAAGTAGGAAAAAAACATGAACAGGAGGTGATCTTCAGACTGATGTCACTGGGGAGACACATCTATGACATTTTCATAAATTTGCCAAACTTTCCAGTGTGAGCAGCAGAGTTCAGAGAAACTGACTGCTGACCCAGAGAAACTCAAACACTGGAAACCAGTTAATGTTCTAATGGTTTTATTGGTTTCTGAAACACCGCTTCATTAGCTGCCGGCTGCTGTGATTGGTCGGTGGCGGAAATGACTTTCGCTTAGCCAAAGATATTCTATTGAGAAGATGACTCGCTCAATAGAGGTTTTGCAGTTGTGAAAAAAAAAATCTACATCTGACTCCATGATGGAGGAACACTGTAGAACTGTGTGTTAGTGAATAAAGTGTAAATGTGTGTGAAGCAGCTGTCAGCAGAGAGCAGCTGAGTCAGCTTGTTGTGGTGTGGCTGTAGATCCATTCAGTAACGTTCTCAGTAAAAGTGAATAGTGTGATAAGGTGGATTTGTTTCCAAATGTAGGTTACTGTGACACAGTAAACTGTCTTGTCTTTAGCCCTAGTCTCTACTCCAAAACATGAAGAGTTGGAGCTTGAGAAGAGTCAGCTCAGTTAACCTGAACAAACTGTTAGCTAGCTAACTAGCCAGCAAACACACTGAAATGAAAAATGTGTTTTTCTGTTTGTTAGCTAATTTTCCATGTCATTATACGGGCTACATCCATTTCACAATAAATGCCCCAAAAAAATCATTTTTTAAATTTTCTTATATTTTTATATCAAAATTGTATTTGTCCTTCTTTTACTTCCAGGAAAACCAGGAGGCATAAATAAATATTCCTACCAATAAAACTTCACACATTTTTGAACAGCCCCGACCCTCTCATCCAATCAAACTGCCTTTCTCTCTCTAACTGATCTCCCATTGGCTTACACTTTTGAACGCTCCATCCCTGCGTTAAGCCCCGCCCCAACAATGTTGCACTTCCGTTATCGGAGGCCAAGTCATGTGACTCGAGTCTCCAGCTCTGCTTTCGGACACTTTAAAGCTCTGCTGCAGACAGAACAGATCAAGCTGCTCTTCAACACGGTCAGCTTCAGATTATTAAAGAGTAACTAAACCCCACCTAAATCTGTGGTGAAGCCTGACGCCTAATGGTGAAAAGTAGGGTACTCAACTGGTCATCTGCTATTGGCTGGTCTGTGTGTCCTGTGATGTCACCTCTATAGAGTACAACAGGTGGTGACATCACCTGGCACAAAGACCAGCCAATAGCAGATGGCCAGTTCAGTACCCTACTTTTCACCATTAGGTGTCAGGCTTCACCAAAGATTTGGGTTTGGGGTTTAGTTACTCTTTAACGCTGGAAAAGTTTGTTTCACATGATGTTTAGTCAGATTACAGCCAGGATCTGACATCAAGTGTTCAGATGGACTCATAGAAACTCAGTGTGTAAGCAGCATAAGTCCAGTGTGATATGATGGACTGATGCAGTTTGATTGATTACATAGTTATTGTAGAATTGATCAATACTTAATCTGTTTTGTTTGCACTTCCGTTATCGGAGGGTTAGTGACGAACCGCAAGTCAGCATCGATGCACACTGGAGGAGACTCACTGTCCACCTGCTGTCCCTGCTAACCAGAGGTGAGGACTCAAGTCACATGACTTTGACTTGAGTCACAGTTTTAATTGCTTAAGACTTGTCTTACTTGAAGAAAAGACTTGAGACTTGACTTGTACTCTGATGACTTGAAAAGGTTTCTAAAGTCTTGACTTGAGATCTTGTGTTTGTGTAAATGACTCAGATTGAAAGTGATGAGATTTGTTCCAGCAGACGACTGAATTCAAATTCTGTTTTCTGAATTTGTATGGAATGATTGAATTTATTGAAGTTGAAACTGATTATAGAAATCAAACTCATGATGCTCTTACCAAGTTTTTATCCTATTAAAACCATATTGCATTGAAAAGTCCTAGATATTTAGTTTTCTTTAAGATATTAAATTGATACTGGACTCTTGATTTGTTCTGACTTGACTTGCTGTTCTACATTTAGACTTGAGACTTGACTTGACACTTGTGCCTCAAGACTTGAGACTGATTTGGGACTGACTTGGTCCCACCTCTCCCTGCTAACTGGTTTGGGATGCGCTTCAATATGTTGAACGTGTCACATGACGTGTCAAACTCTTGCTCTCTTTCTCTTACTATTGCTGTCGCTCTCTAAAAGCCACAACCTAAAGCAACAGGTTTCACACTCTGGAAGTTGTTGAAAGGCATTCTGGGAAATGTAGGAAGCCACTAACTGCAGTAGAAGAAGTAGACAAGGCAGGTAGACAGTGAGATGACAGTCATATAGGCCAAATATAAATACACAACATGAAATACATACAATACCAGTAAAGAGGTGAATTCATAAGAGAGTTCTTGAAATTTGGGTTTCACTTCTGAAAATGTTCTTTTGCAGATATAAAAGTTCCCCATTAAGACCATTATGTTCACCTGTTGTCTCTGTCTTCAGAGGAACAAAACAACCCAGCAAACAAAATAATGTCCCCAGGACGTTCCCTAAAGGTCGTCTGCAAACGTACCCCAAACATCATTTTGTAGGGTTCCCTTTATGTTATCGGGGATGTTATTGTGGAACGTGACAAAATAACATTAGGCCTATTGAAAGGACCAAATGGGAACGTTCCTTGAAGGTTCAATTTACGTCTCATGTAGAACGTCGCGCCAGGACCAAACGAGAACTTGTTACGAACGTCAATAACGTCCCGGTAAGTTCGCACAGGGAACGTCATGGTGGGGACCAAAGGGGAATGTCATGAACGTTAGCTGGGAAGCCTTTTCAAAATATGTAGGCTAGTTCAGTCTTCCCAGAAGTTTGCAGTAATATGACAGCAACAACACATAAAGATTTGATTTCAGTCTTACAGAAAGAGAAGGTTTTATCAGTGTTTGTGAGATTCTAAATTAAATGTCTGTTGGGTAAATGTTACGCAATATTTCAAGTGCACTTCTCTTGTTTTATAAGGCTTTTCATACAGCACTTCATCCTGGCTAACTTGTTTTAGACCTAGCTAACGAACGCTTCACACAGGCAAATTGCAAAGTGGGATAACCCGACTTTAGCCCGGGACAGCTGACCTGATCCAGGGAATCATTTAACAACAGGGTTTTCTTCTAGCTGGGTCAAAAGTTAAGATGCCGCGTTGTGTGTTGTCCAATCAGATAACTTCATAATGTTGCTAAGCAACACTGCATGGCATTACTGGGCTCAAGTGTTTTTATTACCACCGAACATTATAGTATTATAACAGCAGTGAAAAGCAAACAAAGGAAAAAAATAAAGGAAAAGAAAAGATGTCAAAGAGATCTAACTGCAGGCGGAGACAGTTATTTTTATATTTAAGAACAGAAGCATCCGGCCAAGATAGATTGAACAGGAGCCATAGATAAGAATGGCGTGACGTTTCAAACAGGCCACGCCCACAAAGTGCGATCCGACAACTGATCTACCCCGCTCTATTTCTATGGGCAAAATAAAAAATCAACATTTTCTGTGGTTGCTTTTTCTGTGTTCTGATAATTTATGTGAAATTTACATGGTGTAAATAATTTGTCATTACATTTTCACAGTTATCAAATAACTGCATCATCATTAAAATGTTTTTTTTCTGGAAGTCACAAAATGCTAACAAGCTAGCAAACTTCCGATCAAGAGAGGAGTCGTGTTGCATTTTGAGACTTACAAAAAAAAAAACATTTTAATGATCTTACTGTTGTTTGAAACCGTGAAAAGGTAACAACAAATTATTTACACCATATACATTTCACATAAATTAATAGAACACAGACAAAGCAACCACAGAAAATGTTGATTTATTGTTTTGCTCATAGAAACTGAATAGGATTTTGCCGTTGTACCGCACTTTGTAGCCGTGGCCTTTTTGCCACGTCATCGCCATTCTTATCTATGCTGCTGCAATAAAAGTATCATCAGTGACTTAAACAACAGCATCAAAATCTCCACTATCCATTTTTTCTCTCAAACCAATGTCTTTTATCAGTTTTTACATAATGCCCCAACATTGTTGCTTGTTAGTAGGCTGTGGAGGAACAGATAACACTAGCCATTCGTTCATGTAAACCTCATGTCATTCATATACCTTTGGGCTAAGAACAGTGTGAATCAGTAGCCCTGATCTACATAATAAGTGTTAGCCTTGGGTTAAATGTCTGTGTCTGAAAAGGGGTTAAAATAATCCTCGGCCAACTGTTAGCCCGGGGTCAATTTAAAATAACCCTAGGCTAAGGATGTCCTGTGTGAAAAGCCCTAAAAGCATCTATAAGACTCTATGGCCTGCAATTTCTTCCCGCCATCTTTCTCGATGGCGTTTGCGGACCGGAAATAGCGACAGAGTGAGACCTCTCTCCTTCTGTCACATCTTTGATAGGTATTCTGCTACGGAAGACATTTTGAGTTGGTGCGGTCGGTTATCTGAATAGCAGCGTGAAGCCAGGCTGACGTGTTGGAAAGTCAGTCTGCTTTGTTTCGACTGACTTCTAGCTATAAATAAGACGAGGAGACGTTATAAAAAGTCGCTGACATTTATTGTTTAATCGGCGTATGTGTAGCCTAGCTAGCCAGCGCATCGCATCGAGCCAGCCACAAAACCCAGCCAAGTCCTAGATGCTAGCTAGTTAGCATCACCTAGCTGGCCTACCCTCCTCCTCCTCGACAGCCGGTCCCTTCACACAGACACAATGGCTTTAAAGCGAATTAACAAGGTAAATAACCGACATTCCTTACATTTAATATGAACTCGAGTGGACATTTTTTTTGCTTTGAAGTCGACAGAACACCAGTGTTTGTCGCTAACGCTAGCTGCCGAATATGTGGATGCTAGCGCTAGCTTGTAGCTAGCTTGCTCTCCACCACACTGAAGCAGTCGGTCTGGATGACACACAAACATTTGATAGAAAACGTTAATAATCGCGATTATATGGGTTATACAGCAATACGGGAACGGAACTAGTCAGCTAGTATGTCATTGTTAGGTTCATATTAATTGTTTCGACAGTAAGCAGCATTTGGCCAAAATCCCTGTGGCGGGGCTGTAGCTGGGCTCAGTCCAAACAATGGTCCAATTTACTGACCTAATGTTAGCTTCAGCTTTAGCTGTAGCTCCAGTCAGGCCTTCAGAAGTGTCCTATCGCCTGCTTTCATCCAGCCTCATTAACATAGTGGAGTAACACCCAGTCTTTCAGATGGACATTTGGTATAGAGTGTCATTTTGTTCACAATTTACAATCATCGGGATTAACCTGAACGGTTTCCAATCTGAGGTTTCTCTTTCAATTCATGCTCACAGTCACAGTCAAGTGTGTGAATTCCTAACCTGCCTGATCTGAGCCGTGTTGGTGACTGTTTCTCGTCTCCAAGTCATTCAAACCTGAAAGATGAGCAGGGAGTGCAGGCTATATGTCACATACCAACACACAGCAGGTTTGGTCCAGGAAACCCAAACCCTGTCACATAAGTAGTGTGTCTTGTCCCAGTGAGCTGGATCCTGTCCGGGCCTCTCTCCCCTTCTGTCCACTAGACTCATGGCGTAAAAATAGACTGCTGCTGCTTACCCATCTGTAATAGACTGTGCCTCAGTCTGTTTTCTAATGCTGCGTTCACATCGTATGGGAACAACGGGTAAATACGACAGAAAATACTGTTCACTCAGCTTTCAGAAGGTAAATACTACCTGGGAACTCGGGGTTTGTGCCGTGTTCATGTCATATTGAATTTACACTAAATGTGAACTGCTGATTGGGGGGAAAACGTAGGCCTCCATGTCAGCCTCGTAGTGGGGATTACAACCAGGATACGTGCGGGACTTTTGTAGGCTCTGATTTTTCCCACTTGACGTCATGAATCATGGAAGTGTTTCGACACAGGCGGTAAACATGGCAACGAATCCACTGATGTCAAGTGTAGGAATGAGATTCATTTCAAATAAAACAAGAGTAATGATTTCCATCATGCAAGTCATTTTGTGATCACAGCTCTTAAAATACTGTGGCAAGACACAACACAGTCTGGGTTTCTGGTTTGTGGTTCACATTACAGTGTTTGTTTTGCTGTAAAACATGAAGTCAGCTGTTTCATCACTCAGTTCATGTGTGTTGAGAGTGAAACAGCTGATCAGGAGAAACCAAAATACAGAAAACTACAATCATGGCGTCTTAATGGTTGTAAACCAAGTCGATGCTTTAAACCGTCACATTGTGCCGAGTCTTTCTTCCATATGTGAATGGAGCGTTACAAACCTGACACATGATGGCAATGTGGAAGCCATGTTGGTCCTTCATGGTCATGGAAGTGACACCATCCTCTATCTGTCTGATCTAGAACAACATGATGTAGATCTGTGATGACGCCCCCGGGTGCCACATCACCGCTTCTCTTCAGCTCAACCCGCTTTTCTTCTTTTTCTTCATGCATCACAACCGAGCTGCAATGTTTTCAGTCCGCATCGCTTTACTCCATCGCAGAGAGAAGACAGACTGCCAACAGTTTCCACATTATGGATTTCAACAATTCATTGTTTTGTGTGTAATTAAGGTTTAGATTAAGATTTCCAGTTGAGGGGAGTTCAAAAATATTATTGGTTGAATTTTTGTCGTTGACAGGCACAGCATGAAGTAATCACAAAAAATACAGTAATTTTATTTTGATATAAAAATACAAAAAGCAAATTTCTTTTTATATTTTTTCCCGCTTCTTGTCAAATCTGTGTATATTAGCTGGTGTGAGTCGGTCGGTCCCAAAAATATACCGAGCATGTGTGAACAGCACAAATCACATGGAATCTGATCTTTTCAATTCTTATTTGGGCCACTTTCATATGTGGTCCTAAATCAAATACAGGTCTGATTTTTAGCAATGCGACCTCAGTCTGAACAGTCATATCGGAATTCATGTCGTCACTCGAGATCGACTCGAGTCACTCTGAATACAAACATGGAAGACAGCTGTGATGGAGGCAGTCAGTGGAGGGACAGTGTGTTCGACCTCAGAAGTATGTGGGGTGAAATTTTGGATGAAATGTTTCAGTGAAGCCATTCACGTCACGATCCACCACTCCTGGCTCCGACTCCGCATCCACACACACCTCCGTACAGAAGTAGCAGCCATCGCTCCACAAAAAGCCATAATTCAAAATTTGGCTCTCTTTCTCCTCATCCTCGTCCTCATTATCATCTGCTCACGAATTCGCCGGCTTCCACTGCACATCGACTTATAAATGAAATTGTAAACGCCGACTTCAGTGGCCTCCATGTTTACTTCATACGACAGCGAGCTGCGTGTCACGTCTTTGTCGTTCTTTTGCGTATGCGGGTCAGTTCAGGACCGTGACCAGTTCACACTGGAATCTGTTATTGGCCACATTTAAAAAATTATGTGAACAGCCACACAAAAAAATCAGATCTGAGCAATAAATCTGAATTGAGCACTAAGGCTTGCAATGTGAACGCAGAGAGCCGGCCTGCTGCGTCACTTCAGCTCGGCTGGTAAATCATCCTCAGGGTTTCCCACAGCAGAGACCCCGACTCAAATCCCAGGTGATTCAGTTCAGCAGGCGCCAAACTGGTCACAGCTTATCACGGATTACCTGCTTGTTTTTGTCTACTGTCCAATCAGATCAGTGGAGAGGCGGGACTTCTGCGGTGACTCTTGAAAGCGATGAACATGGCGGATCACCCGGAGCTTTACGCATCACAAGTTACAGTGATCTAAACAGAAAGCGGCCTGGAGGCAAAGTAGAGCTGTGTTCCAAATTTCTGGGAACTTTTTTTATCATGGATTTTCATTGTTAATAATTATTGTATAATTTAGCTAAACCACGTTGGCGCCAGCCATCACAATTCATGACAGCTGGCCTGTAATGCACTGGGGAAACCCTGAGGCTGACTGACAGCCAGGCCGGTAAATCCAGACCTCTGCTGGGAACATTCACCTGCACATTGTTCTGTTTCACCTGGCTGATGCTTGGAGGAGAGAGGAACCTTTCACATGAAGTTGATCGCTGGTTACCTGTCGAGGTACCTGACAGACTAAAACCCTGTTCACACCGGAGTAATATCACCTGGGGACGTCCACTGATTTGAAGTCATTGTGGAGATCGTCTGTGATTTTAATCCCATGTGAATCTGCCGTATCTGTGAAGTAAAATCTCTCGCATGAATGACCTCTTGTGTTTTGGTGAAGACGGCTCCACTGATAATACTAATCCCATGCAAATCGAACTCTCAGCAATTTCAGATGCAATTTGTTTTTGGTGTGCAACTTCTGTTGCTTCTTCTTGTCGACGTGCAACTTCTGTCTTCCTTCTGTCATGAAGAACGGAGGCAGTTGTGGAATCTGTAGAAGAGTTTGAACACATTTTCAGCACAAATATCAAACTCTTGACCTTAGTTGTGTCCGGGACACCGGTGATTTTGGTTTCAGCTTCACTTATATCCCGTGAATGTGTTTTACGAAACACAGGTTTGGGTGATTCATTAATTACATGATGTCCCAACATAATACTAATCCTGTGTAAAGAAGACTTAACATGCCTCCCACTTCCACTATGTTACCAGTAGGGATATGTTACCAGCTTACCAGCTCTCCATCCAAATTATATTATTGTCACTTTGTAATGACACTTTTAAATTGTTTACATTCTAGCAGCCAATGGCATCACTAGAAAGATTTGAGTCTCAGAAATAAACAGAATTCTGCACAGTCAGACTGTTTATTGATCACATTGTATCCTGGTTGTATTGAATCCTGAACCTCAGATCACGAATTGAATCGTATCGTGAGAGAAGCAGATCGTCCATCACTAGCTACCAGCTGACTATACTGAACAAAAATATAAATGAAACATGTAACGTTTTAGTCCCATGTTTTAAATTGAAATATCCCATAATTTTTCCACGTTAAAGCTTATTTCTCTCAAATCTTGTACTCAGCTTTGTTTTCTCGTTTCTCCTTTGGCCCAGAATTTCTCTTAATTGAGAGTGTGACCAAGCCAAATCTTTAAAGTTGTTGCATTTGTGTTTTTGTTCAGAATAGATGTTAAAATAGGTTTCTAAATGATGGTTATCTGTAGAGTAGACTAACTTGACTGCTGTCTGGTAGTCATTTCCGTCCTGTTAGCCGTGTTCATCACCCATCTGGCTCTGTGTGCTAGCCAACGCCGACGCTTCGTCCCGGTAACAAACCCGGCCGCAGCTTCCTGTGTGTTTGCAGCTCGCCGCCTTTACATCACTCCCCCGGCCAAGCAGCTCGCCCACCGTGAGAAGATATTTACATGCATCCGGCTGAAGCTGGTGCGTGAACGGTCAGCCTCCTCAGCAGGAAACGCACCTGATTCACAAAGCAGAAGTGGGTGAGAAGCTCAACAGGATCCGTGTCAGTGTAGGAACTGAGTTTTGTCTCGGGTGTAGCGGCGTAGGATCAAACCTTTCCTCCCATCAGCCACAGCCGGTGATGGATTCCTGATTTTTTTTAATATCAGAAATGAACCTTCAGACAGAGATTCATCGGCTGCCAGAGCGTCTGATGGACTGAAGATTTAGCGGCATCTGGCCGGGGCTAATTTACCGTCCTGGCACCGATCTTCATGCTGGTTTTTTAATTAACAGTAAAGTCACAGTTTGGCTCCGAAGCCGCTTTCTTATTGATACCAAGGAGCTGATCAGTCATCTATCGGTCCACAGCTGTCACTTTAACATCAGGGATTGCATTGCCTCGTGAAATAAAAACAGGCCAATATACTGCTATACCCGGTGTCCAGTTTATTAACCTAATTAGCCGTTCAGTGATTTATTTTTAAGCAGTAGCCTGGCTGCTTGTTGCCTCTCTTTAAACTTTGACCTCGTCAGATAAACAAACAGCTGACAGCAGCAGCTTGGTTTTACAGTTACCTGCCTGCTGACATTTAGAAACAGGAAACTCAAACGATCCAAGAGTCAAACAACAAACAGCTGAAACACAACAGCAGCGATAAGAGCAAAGACAGTCAGACACTGTTGAACCGGCCTAGTGTGCGTGTGTGTGTGTGTGTGTGTGTGTGTGGTGTGCTGCTGCTGCACAGGTGGGTGTGCAGACTGACTGAGTCGATGAAAGGTTTTGATTCATGGGCCAAAGATTATCTGCAGCTCTAATAATAATAATAAACTTTATTTATATAGCATCTTTCAAAACACGGTTACAAAGTGCTTTACAGTAAAAACAGAACACATTAGAAGCACCAAGAGATTCGAATGAACTAAAAGCCATAAACATAAACACAAAGGGAGTAAAAACACAAAATTAAAAAATTATAATAAACATGAAATAAAAAAAATAAAAATAAAATAAAATAAGGAGGCGGCTCAGGTAAAATCAGGAAATGCTTTCTGATAAAAGTATGTTTTAAGAAGAGACTTGAAAGAAGACGCTGACTGTGTTTACATGGACTGAGTCTCACGGTTATGATCGGGTTTATGAAGTATCCCGTTTTGTTTGCGCATGTAAACATCATATCCCGATTTCAGAAACCTGGATAAGCCCTTATCCCGGTTTTGAGAAACCAGATTATGCTAGCTGGAGTACTGCAGAAACCGGGATCCTGTTGCATGTAAACATCTGATCCAGGTTTCTGACCGCTGCAGACTACCTGAGCAGGCGCCGCTTCAGCCGAGAGACGGAACAGAAAAACACAAACAACAACAACGAGAGCGTCTCACTTCTGGAGCGATGAAGAAACAGAGTTTTGTCTTTCGGTGATGAAAGAATGAAATATACTCGGCAGTTTAGATGGAGAAAGCATCGACATGCTGACCTGTTCAAGTCTGTAGAGACAGACTACAGGAGGCCGGGTTCCAACACGCACAGTGGAGCAAGACAGGTCAGGTGGAAAATACTAAAGAAACATTACTACAGCCAAACATCAAAACAAAACAGTCAAATTAATTAAAGGTTAACAGTTACAGAGGAATATCAGATTAATGATTTTAAAATTGCCGGTTTGTGTTGTAAACATCACAGGCGCCAACAGCATGCAGTAATCAGTAACAGGGATGCTAGTATTTGTCATGTGTACGGGGATATGAATAACCAGATTTCTCTGTGTTCCATGTAAACGCCATATCCTGAATATGATCAAAACCGGGATACTCAAATCCATGTAAACGCAGTCACTGACTCAGACGGCCTTATTTCCTCGGGCTGGTCCTTCCAGAGCCTCGGGGCCCTGATGGCAGAGGCTCTGCCCCCTTTAGTTTTCAGCCTGGACTCTGGAAGGGACAGAAGGCCTCTGCCCCAGGATCTCAAACTACGCAAAGATTCATAAGGCATTAAAAGGTCTAAGATATAATCTGGAGCCAGGTAATGAAGAGCCTTAAAGGTAATCAATAACATCTTAAAATCAATCCTAAAACAAACAGGGAGCCAATGTAAAGAGGCTAAAACAGGTGTGATGTGATCGTGCCTCTTAAGCCCTATTCACACGGGACTAGTATGACCTGGGGACCACATGTGATTTAGAAATTAACCCCCCGACATCTGTGTTTCCTGTGATGCATTCACACGGGATTAGCGAAGTCTGTATTTTACTCAAATTTACTGACATTATCCCCCGGATATGATGTCAGAATGTTCCTTACCGCATCCATCTCGTCATGTTTAGAGATTTCGCTCTTCTGATGGATTTGAGTTTGCTCTTTCTGTGAAGGGGTCTCCATAATTCTCGACGGAAAAGAGGCAGAAAACAGGCGCGGAGAAAACCCCAAATCACCGAGATGCCGGTTCGCACGGGACTGATATTATCACATGACCTCTGTGTTTGGCGAAGTATGGTAGGTAATTTGCGGTGGAATTTTTATTTTACAAATTACGCACATGGCAGATTCGCACGGGATTAAGATCACAGACGACCTCCGCAATTATTACAAATTACTAGAGGTCCCCAGGTAATACTAGTCCTGTGTGAATAGGGCTTTAGTTCTGGTTAGAAGCCTGGCAGCTGAGTTCTGTACAGTCTGGAGTCGTTTTTGTTTCAGCTCTAAAATCCTTATAGTCCTTAAGTTATACTGTAATTTCCATTTTCTTTTTCTTTTTTTCGATTAATTGTTCCGATCTAAGAAAAGTCTAGAACTTGATATATAAGATGCCAAAAACATAGTAACATGAATTTGTTCCCAGTTAATGAAGCCTGATTAAACAAAATAATCAGATTGTATTTTAGCCGGTGTATTAAACATGAGTCATCTTCTCCAACACAGAGGTGAGAATCAGGTTTTCCTCTCCAGGTCTGATGTCAGATTCCTGGAGTTAGTGTTTTTCCTCACTCGCTCGCTCTCGTCCTGCAGCAGAACAACGACACACTGAGGCTCTGAATCGCTCAGAGGCAAAACTCTGTCTCTTCACTATGTGTTGATTTATTCAACAGCAGCTAGGTTCTCTCTCTCTCTCTCTCTCTCTCTCTCTCTCTCTCTCTCTCTCTCTCTCTCTCTCTCTCTCTCTCTCTCTCTCTCTGTCTCTCTGTCTCTCTGTCTCTCTGTCTCTCTCTCTCTCTCTCTGTGTCTCTCTCTCTCTCTGTTTATCCGCCCTGCAGCATGTGATGTTTTTCACATTACAGCAGTTTTAAACAGTTAAAAACTCACCAGCATGGTGTGTTTTATTGCATTTTATTCTATTGTTTTTTTAATTTAGTTTTTATCATATATATTTTTTTATATTTAATTTTATTTCTTTCTGTTCAGCACTTTGTGAACCCTTTGTTTTGAAAGTTTATTAAACTGGGGGAAAAAGGTTAATTTTCCCCTTTCAGGTTTTACTAAATAGATGAAACAAGTTGGAAATGGATACATCTCCTCTTTTCATAATTTAACTCAACATGTTTTATAGTGAACTTAATTATTTTCTTTAATTTTTATCATATTATCAATATTGTATTGTAGTTTTCCTCAGTATTTTTGCTGTTTCTCTTTACTGCCAGCTAAAGCACTTTGCAGCTTTTATTTTGAAAAGTGCCATATAAACTTTATTATTGTTGTTAAAAGTGACCTGTTGGTCAAAAGTCCCTGGTATTCCCTGATAGTTTTGGTATTTCTTATGAATTCTTGGGAGTTTATTTCTGATCCACATCAGAAAATCGATCAAACTCTGAACTTTTCCTGTCTGGAACACTCCTGCTATCATAATACAAAAATGTAATTTTGTGTGTGTGTGATGGGATTAACATGGCACTGGATTCTAATCAGCACCCCTCTCTCTTTTCTCTCTCTATTTCTTTGTTCTCTTTCTTCATGTACTTTTTTCTTTTTCCTCTTTTCCGTCTGTCTCTTCTGTTCCTCTCCTGTCTGTTTCCTGACCCTCAGGAGCTAAACGACCTGGCCAGAGACCCTCCGGCTCAGTGTTCAGCCGGGCCCGTCGGCGATGACAGTAAGACGATTTTATTTTTAAAACTTCCTCACATAAAGACATAAAGACATGAAAGTGTTGCAGCTCGTCCGGCTGACTCTACTCGCCTCTGATTATTAATCCCACTTCTCTTCCTCTTCCAGTGTTTCATTGGCAAGCTACTATTATGGGGCCTGTAAGTATCAAACTGCTCTGAATTACAGCGGGGGTTAACACTAAAGCATTATGGGTACGATCATGATGTGACTGGGTACCAGGTAGTTATAGTTATATTGGGTTAGGGTTTCAAAAGTAGACATTTTTATATACATTACTTTACATACATTACTTTTTATATACTTACTCATTGAATTATTAAATACAAATTTAATCTAAAAATAAAAAATAAAAATGACTTAGTTAAAATGACTAAAGTTAAAAAAGACGATAATTATACAGATTTCTTTTTTTTTATTATTATTGTTAAAAATTGCATGCCTACTTTTGAGGCACCAAGTTCAGCTAATCGGTTTATCTGCGGGTTTTAGAAAGTCTGAAAAGTCTTAAATGCTCTAAATTTAAAGCCTTGAAAAATATTAAAATGAAAACGCACAACTTACTCCGCTTGCTCTCGTGTGCTAGCAGAGCGAACACACTGAGCATATGATAATCTTGGATCATAACTTGCATAATTTGATGCTAAAATATAAAACGAATGTAATCTGAGTGTCAGTACAGTAGTTTGTACAAAGATTTACTTCATCAGAGTCATCAGTGGCCTCTTCACACCTGCAGTAACATGAGTCTTGTATCTGGATTGTGTTCAGATGTCTTTGTAGCTGGATTACATTCAGATGTCAGAAAGTCAGAAAGTTCTCATGCATTCACACTGGGATTGGATTTCTCTTTCCCTCACAAGTCACTTCCCCTCATGCATCCTTGGGACGGCAAGTGCTAAGAAAATGGCTTTTTATTTTAATTTTTCACATTATATCGCAGGTCCAAACAGGTCCAACAGACAAAGAAAAAGAAACTTAATCGAATCCCCCACCCCCCAAATACCAGACACACACATATAAACATTATACATAGCCAGACATCCATAAAAGGAAAATAAATAACACAAATAGAATGAAATGACAGAAAAATTGGTTACATTATCATGCTGTCAGCTTCCATATCCTCAACAAAGGTGAAGAAAGGCTGCCAAATAGTATGAAATTTCCTCGTAGACCCTCTGACAGTATATCTGATCTTCTCCAATTTAAGATGGTACATGACTTCCCTGATCCAATGACTATATGTCGGTGGAACAGGGTTGAAAATGGCATTTTTATACACACTTTTTCTTACTTTTCAAAACAGAGAAAGAGATCATCTTAGACAATATACATATAAGTGGAGAAGAAGACTGCTAGTTTACTTAGTTCACTTCTGTTACAGGAAGAAGTAGCAGGTAACTTCTGTTCACTTAGTTCCTACATGTGGATCGAAGACGCTTTGCATCTACACTTCTTTGTTGATGTGGTCAAATGCGTCTCTGACTTCCGGAGGTGGTTTGAGTTCAGATCAGATCAGGATGCAGTTACACCTGGGTTTTATGCATCGGATCACAATCCGCTCACCCAGAACGCATGTTACAGCAGGTGGAAAGGGGTCAAAGGTGAATATGATGCGAAACACAACAAAATAAAGCACCGGCTCTGGAAAAACTGTTCCTCAGATCAGGCGCTGTGGTACTGACTCACCTCTGGGACCACATGTAAGACTACAGAACAGTCCAGGAGCCGTCTTGGTTAACTGTAGTTAAGCATTAGCTGTAGTAAGGCGATGCAGAAAATATCTTATGCCTGATTTAACTAAACTTGTATTAAATAATCTTATTTTATTTATTTATTTATTTATTTAACCTTTATTTAATCAGGAGGTCCCTTGAGATTGAAATCTCTTTTCTGAGGGAGACCTGGCCAAGACAGCACACCAGTTACAGTTTAAATAGAAATAAAACACAACAGACAGGGAATACAAACATCAGTTACAGTTATAGTTTAAATAGAAATAAAATACAACAGACAGGGAATATAACCATCAAGCACACAAGGAAGAGACTATATCCAGCTCAATTAAGGCAGTTGCATTTCTCAGTTACATGGACTTTTAACATGGCTTTAAATTTTTCTAGTTTATTAAGATGTAGTATGCTCTGCAGATTATTCCATGTCCAGGGAGCAAAGTAGGAGCTTGATTACTGCCGGATAATATGGCCGAATGCCACAAAAAAAGATTTAAGCAAACTGCAGCTAGTACAGAGCAAGGCGGCTTCTCTCAACATGGAAAGTTTTGCAATCAAAAACTCTTATCATATCAGTACAGTCAATTAAAACAATTTAGAGTCATATACATTATGCCACCAGACAGGCAACAAAAGGCCGGTTTTCACTTCCCAAGGCAAACACTAATCTCCTTAAACGCACAGTAGTATATAGAGCAATGAAAACATGGAATTCTTTACTACTATTACTGACTAAATTAACACATAAATCAATGTTTAAAAAGCAAATAAGGAAACATACATATTAATGTTATTTTTTAATATACAGTACTGTACAGAAGTCTTAGGCACATGTAAAAAAAAAAATCCATAAAGCGAAGATGCTTTCAAAAATAATGAAATGAAAAGTTTCTAAATATAAAAAATTACTAGAAAGAGCAGTCTACTGACACACTAATGCAGAAAACAAATAAATATCTAAGACAAAACTGATATAAAAAATCTAGGGTGCCTAAGACTTTTGCACAGTACTGTATGTTTATGTTTGCCATTTGTGTTGACTGTAATGTTTAATGTATGTTTTTAAATGTGGACCCCAGGAAGACTAGCTGTGCTTTAGGGCAAAGCTAATGGGGATCCTAACAAATAAACAAATAAACAAAACAGTGTGAATGTCTAACTTGGAGCTGTTGTCTGTCCTCTGATGTCTCCTTGTGTTTTCCTGTTGCAGAATGACAGTCCCTACCAGAGCGGCGTATTTTTCCTGACTATTCATTTCCCTACAGATTATCCCTTCAAACCACCCAAGGTCAGTCGGCTCCTCCATCACTCTCCCCTCTGTGAAGTACTATGAATGTCTTCTATGTGTAACATTATTGATAACCTGACGCGTTGAGGTTAACGCTATCTTTCCTGTTTCCTGTTCCGAGTCCACCGAGTCATTTCTCTCCCTTCCTTCCTTCCTTCCTCCAGGTCGCCTTCACGACAAGAATTTATCACCCAAATATTAACAGTAATGGCAGCATCTGCTTGGATATTTTGAGATCGCAGTGGTCTCCAGCATTAACTATCTCTAAAGGTGAGAGACTCTTTCATCCTAAATTCAGTTTGTTGGTGTCGGAGCGGTTTGAGCCGTGATGCAGAGCAAGAAGCCGCATTTCATTTCTTAGTTTTTTATTACGCATCTCCTGCTCGTTTCTGAGAGATTGCTGTTCTGTTTATTTTTAAACTTTGTGTTCTTGATAACGCCGCTGTACATTTGAAATGGTTTTGTATCTGAGACTCATTTTAAGCTCAGTAGATGTTGAAAGTGTAAATGGATGGAAGGTGCAGTGTAGTCCCATCACTCTGCTGTGCTGTTTGAATGCATTTTGTTTGTTTTCGGTCCTTGGGAAGGACTTGGCCTTTTCTTCAGAGTAAATATTCTCTCTTTACTGTAAATATCCAGTGTCAGGTGTTGAAAAGACTAAAGTGACTCTTTATGGTGCAGAAGCAGCTTCCCTTTCCCCTCCACTGACACCTTACTGCATCTTAATAATCATACTTTACATTTATTATAAAATATGACGACAAGTGTTATTTTCCATGTTTTCTGTATGAAGCACAGCTCATATTACCTGTTTACCAGCAGTATCCCATGTTATCAAATTTCATTCCAAAATGTCAAATCCACATCAGAAGTGTTTTGCTGCCTGAAATTCAGAATCTCAAACAAATTTTAAAAACTTTTATGTCTTAAGATGAGTCACAGCTTTCATAGTAAACTGTAGCAGGTTTACTATACACAACAGCAGTTATTTTCTGAGAGTTGAGGATGTTTTTTTTTTTTTATTATTATTCCCAAATAGTGGAGATCTCATTTTGGAATTAAACTTAAACTGTATGTTCCTGCATCAGTGTTGGAGACAAATTCCTGTACATTTATTGTATTTAGAAAATAAAGGGATTGTGAATCTGATATTTTACGGTAATAGAATCCATTTTAATATTAATTTAGTACTGCTGTGCTTTAGGCATTTGTTTTCTAACTCACACCTTGGTAACCTGATGATTTTGTGTTTTCTTTGCAGTCCTTTTGTCCATTTGTTCTCTGTTATGTGACCCAAACCCTGACGACCCGCTAGTGCCAGAGATCGCCCGCATCTACAAAACAGACCCCATTAAGTAAGTTCCCATCTACAAAACAGAAACCAGTAAGTTCCCATCTACAAAACAGAGACCAGTAAGTTCCCATCTACAAAACAGAAACCAGTAAGTTCCCATCTACAAAACGGAGACCAGTAAGTTCCCATGTACAACACAGAAACCAGTAAGTTCCCATCTACAAAACAGAAACCAATAAGCAAGTTCCCATCTTCAAAATGGAAATCAATGAGTTCCTATCTTCAAAACAAACCAGTAAGTTCCTATCTATAAAATAGAAACCAGTAAGCAAGTTCTCATCTACAAAACGGAAATCAATGAGTTCCCATCAACGAAAACAGGTCGCCAAAAATTAGTTCCCAAAAATTTGTCCCATCTTTGTAATTATTTCTGAATGTATTCAGTATGAACATGTTCCACCTCTACATGATAGTGGAGTCATGTTCACTGTCACTGCTGAATAGATGCAGTTCATGAATTTTTCCAGATTCCTGGTTAAGTTTTCAAGCCTTTTTTTCCATTAGATTTCAGCTATTTCAGTCTGGCATTGCTGTGCAGGCTAAAGGCTACTACTGTACCACTACTAGAGATAATCATTTCTCTTTGCTCGTATCAACCGGTTAAGTTTTCCCTACAAAGCAAAGGACATTTTACATGTCCTGTGGTAAATCCTCAAAATCCAGCAGCCACTTTCACTGTTTTAGCAGCCAGCTGGAGGTTTAGAACAGGACTACAGAAGCTGGTTGGTTACCTGGACAGGGTTCCTACACAGGTCTGGAAAGTCTGGAAAAGTATTAAAAATGAATTTGATAATTTCCAGGTCTTGAATATTTTGGGACACACATAATTCTAGCTTTTATGTTGTTGTAGAGCCACAGTTTTTGTTGATGTGAAGAATAATGTTCAGATAGAGGGACGCTCTTATTACCCAGCCGCTGTCAGCATGCATTATATCAAATACCCACCAAAATCAAATCCGGTCAAGAACATAGGGTCTGGGAAAAATATGGAATTTCAAAATGTAAACCTGGTAGGAACCCTGCCAATCATCTCACATATTCTGATATTTGTCTCTGTGAAGAACAATCTTCATCTATACAGTGATATGACCTAGTTAGCAGGGGCAAGATGTCTATCTGCGTAAATCATATTGAACACCAGACAAAATTTTCAAAACAAATCAAGGTCTGGAAAAAGTATGGAATTTTTTAATTGAAAATGTGTAGGAACCCTGGTTTTAGCAGCCAGCTGGAGGTTTAGAACAGGACTACAGAAGCTGGTTGGTTACCTGGAGAGTGGACGAACTTACCAGACAAACATTTCTTAGCATTTCTCTGGAGACTGGCGGCCGTTTCCCAGCTTGATCTTGACCTGGAATAACCGGTATAACACTTCACACTAAAAATGGGGGAGAAAAGCTGCTGCAAACAGGCAACCCAGAGGCTTTTAACCCGAGTCTCCTGCTCCTCCATCAGGTATAACAAACTAGCGAGGGAGTGGACAGAGAAGTATGCCATGCTGTGAGGGTAAGGCCCGTCCGCCCGGTCGCTTCGTCTGTTTACTCTGCATCGATAAAACTACTAATGAAGCAGACCAGGTTCTAGATTTACTCACCGGCCCGCCTGGCCGGACGGGGCGGACTGTGATCGTCACTTCTGGGACTGCTGGCTGTATTTCAGTCTTCCTGCTCGGGGGAAAATGTTGTTTGAAACTTTCCAGAAGCTTGGATTTGCCTTTTTAAAGCACGTTAATTCAAAGCATGGGTCAAACACAAAGACTCAGTAGTGTGTTTGGTTCAGGTGTTCTGACCAGAGAGGACAGTTCCAGCGTTTTGTTCATGCCTGTAATGTTAATTCTGACAGTTTTTACCTGCTGCTCCATGATTACAGATATTTTTTAATCTGCGTCTCCAAACCTCTGTCTCATTCACTTCCATTCAATTCCAAACAGCAGAGAAAACAGCTGGATTCAGTCGGTAAAGAGAATCCAAGAAGAGGCAAGACGCTACTTCTGGTTCCTTACTTGTTTCTTTTCTGCTTCTTACTTTCCAAAATAAATCTTTCAACCAATAGCTATCGTTCTCTGTGGCTCCGTTAGGCCCCGCCTCCTGTCAATCAACCCAGTCAAGACAACAGACTAAAGCAAGACTCTTCCTCCAGCTACAGTCTGGAACATGAAACAGAAAGTAAAGCTAGATTTAAACTGCTGCTGCTCGTAATATTTAGACAGTTTGTTCCAGAATATTTACTGTGAAAAACAACTAAGACTAAAATATCAAATATCTGCTAACATGATGGAAAACAGGGAGGGAGTGAAGGAAATGAGCAGAAACTCCAATCAGACTGGAACTGTCCTTTAAGGCTCGTTAGCTCCCGCAACAGTCAGATTTAAATTTAGTAGGAATAAGACGAATATTACAGAAAATAATTATTACACCAACTGAACATATTGAAACTCCAGCAGGTGAAGATGCAGCTTCTTCACTGACAGGTTTGTGTCTGACATCAGAAGCAGGAGACCGGCGGACTGTTGCTGTGATCAGATTGTGTTTTGGTTTTTAAAGCATCTTGGGTCTGGTTTTGTTGTCAGTAGCTGCAGTTACATGAGCCGTATTTTACATAAACACTTTACAATAAGGGTACATTAATAAAGGGTTAGTTAATGCTTAATAAGCATTAACTAACCTTTAATTAACAGTTAACTAATGTGTCTGGTAATCATTTACTAATTTATACATTATTTAATAGTCATCTTTATAAACCATTAAATAATGTATAAATTCATACCTTAGTTAACATGAACACGTTAGGAAATTACTACCAAAGACATTAGTTAACTGTTAATTAAGGGTTAGTTAATGCTTATTAAGCACTAACTAACACTTATTAAGCATTAACTAACCCTTAATTAATGTACCCTTATTGTAAAGTGTTACCTTTTTTCCTTCTGTATGAAAAAATATTCATTCCGATTGAAGATTCCGCCACAAGCAGCACTTCTGTCAGAACATACGAAGTGTCAGAAACAAACGTTTTGTTTTGCCCCTGAAATGATCGGGTCCACTTGTAATTTCCATCAGCATACCCTGAAACTGTCCCCGGGTGGGCGGAGTCAGCACCGGATATAAAAACAGGCTGCACCTCCTTCATGGAGCCCGAGTGCCCTGAGGTTCATAACAAGCTCAGCCGTTCAAATTCTCCCAGAAAAAAGTAAACGTCATTGACATCGTTACATCAAATGGGAAAAAGTCGAGATATTCAGCCAGAGAAAGTGATCAGAACGAGTGTTTACATGTCAAAATTTTATCCATCGACCAGATTATAAAAGTGTTAAACCATCACTCTGAAACTGAATGAAATTGAATTCGGATCGGGCCGGTTTAGTCTCATCAAGGTGTTCAGAGAGAGCCTAAGCCCCTCCCCTTCCACTGTCCACCATGGGACCTTATTTCTGAAAAATATGTACGGTAGTCAACGGCGAGAGACAAATAATTGTTTGATCCCATTTGAATTGTGCCATGAATTACACATATGATGTTTTGTCAATTTAAAAGATAATTTTGCAAGTCAACAAAGTGTCAGTTTGTGGTAAAACTGTTGAAGTATCAGACTGTGAAAATACATAATTAGAAAGACGACACACCCAAAAGTGGTGTAAGTGACATCATAACTTTCTCTCTCCACAAGCTCCCAGAGCCTGAAGCTCAGTCCCTCTCAGACAGCAGGAGTATTATACACAACCTGCAAGGTAGACAGGAAGAAGGGATTTAAACTGCTTCAGGATAGTTTCAGTACAGTGGGGGCTAACGTTAACGCCATGCTGTGTGTTTCCTATGTTTCCTTCATGTTGGTGTCGGTGAGACAGAGATGTAGTTCACTGAGCCTGAAACACTAAACTAAACTTTACTTTACTGTTTTACCACAAACTGACACTTTCTTCACTTGCTAAATGATCTTTTAAACTGACAAAACATCATATGTGTAATTCATGGCTCAATTCAAACAGGATCAAACAATTATTTGTCTCTCGCCGTTGACTACTGTACATATTTTTTCAGAAATAAGGTCCCATGGGGACAGAGGAAGGGGAGGGGCTTAGGCTCTCTATATGAGGCGTTTTTATTCTGACTGGGCTGCTGTAGTGGGATAAAAGGCTCCATGTAAACGCAGCAGTGTGTGTTGAAGCATCAGAAGGCATGCTGGTCTCTCCTGCTGGTCTCTCCTGCTGGACTGCTGATCTGATCTGACCCCGTCTCCTTCCTGTCTGCAGGTACAACAAGACAGCTCAGGAATGGACTCAGAAGTACGCCATGTGATCCCGGTCCGCTCATCTACTTCCTTATAGCTGGAATAAACTGTCAGTTACTGTTCTTTTTGCCCATTTGGCCACACCTCCTCTCATCAGCCAATAACAGCAATTTGTTTTGATTTTTGCCCCCTCCTCCCCCCGCCACCCCCTTCCCCTCCCCCCCCAACTTAAATTGATCCAAATGCTTTTAGAAATGTCTTCATCTGCCCTTTCTCTGCTTTTCCAAAAGATGCCAAGGGCTGAGAACTCTTATGTGGAGCATGTTATCTGTATAGAAACCAGCCACAGCCACTTTGTACCGAGCTCTGCTCCAACAGGAAGGTGCCAACTCCAGAAAAAAAAAACAAGAAACATGTTCAAACCACAGATTCTCCTCATGCCGTCATGTTTAAACCGGGGTCAACATGGTGCAATCACGTGTCTGTGAGCTTTTACCAATAACTAGTAGGGAACTCGAGGTCTGTGAATATTATACACTCACTATTAAAACTGACTGTTTGAATAGAGAACTGCTAAAAAAAAAATACACCGGCAGGTTAATAAGAAAAAAAAACATTTTATGCATGTCAATAATAGAAGTAATTGGTTCATGTGCTGCTGAGAACGGACGGAGGCGAGGAGTGCAGATATGTCCACTTTTAAAAAGGTGATTTGGGTTTTTTTTCTTTTCCTTTTTGTTACCGTTCTTTTTTCGGGGGTTTGTTTTTAGACCGGAGAGCCATTAGTTTATCCATCATCCACAACACTGTTCTCCTCTTTTTGCACTGAAGATGTTATTCAAAGCTCTCAACGGCTGATTGATCAACTAATAGCTCTGCTATGTGATGGTTTATTTTTTTTTCTCAATAAAGTTGAACAAATTGCAATTTTCATGTCCTGTGGTTTGTTTTTTCTTCAGTTTGGGGAAATTTATGACGCCGGTCGTAATGTGTCTTAATGTTTTTGTGCTTTTTGGGGCAACAAAGTCCAAAACCAGTGGTGGAAAGTAACTAAGTACATTTACTCAAGTACTGTACTTAAGTACAATTTTGAGATACTTGTACTTTACTTGAGTATTTCCATTTGATGCTACTTTATACTTCCACTCCACTACATTTCAGAGGGAAATATTGTACTTTCTACTCCACTACATTTATTTGACAGCTTTAGTTACTTTTCAGATGGAGATTTGACACAATGGATAATATAACAAGCTTTTAAAATACAACACATTGTTAAAGATGAAACCAGTGGTTTCCAACCTTTTTGGCTTTTGATGTCTTACAAAAAGCAGTGTGTAGTCGGGTCACATTTCAGATGTCTATGAGTTGTTAACAGCTCCACCAAATAGTGATTTTTCCCTCTAAACCTCACATGGTTTCATTTCAATAAACGTTCAAATGATCCAATATTTCAGCAAAAATCAAAGATTAGAGAAAAAGTCCAAAAATTGAAAACAGATTTGTGTGTCAGAACTTTGTTTTTTCTTCTTTCCTCTCCCATTAATCATCTCACGACCCCTCAGATTTATCCGGTGACCCTTTGGCGGGGCCCGACCCCTGGGTTGGGAACCACTGGACTAAACTAGCTAACTGTATATAAAGTAGTTCAAACTAGCTCCACCTCCAGCAGCTACAACAGTAACATGCTGCTTACACACTGATGCTTCAGTATTAATAATCTAATGATGTCATATATAATAAAATATCAGTCAGAGGGACCAAACCACTACTTTGACTTTAATACTTTAACTACATTTTGCTGCTAATACTTATGTACTTTTACTTAAGTAGGAGTTTTCATGCAGGACTTTTACTTGTAATGGAGTATTTTTACATTGCTGTACTGGTACTTTTACTTAAGTATCAGAGTACTTCTTCCACCGCTGTCCAAAACTAATTTTACAGTGAGATGAGAAAATCGTTTTGAAAAACAGGGAAAGAGCTGGAAGAGCCGCTGTGTGGCTCCTCATGTCACTCTGCTGTAAATCTGTTTGAAGACGAGGAATCTGTCAGATATCACAACAGTAAAGAGGAAGGAACGACTGATCTGTTGGATCAGGAACTGTAATCTGATCACTGAAACTGGAACAGTAAAGCCTTACTTTCCTCCTTTACAGGGAAAAGTAATCTGATTACAGTAACTCATTACTTTGTGATGTTTTAACCCCAACACTGGTTCAGTAAGAAGCAGTGTTTGGTTTCCCTCCAGGGAGACTTGTAGGAAACAGTCTTCTCTCTTCCCCTCCACAGGGAGGTCAGAGGTCAGGGACTCTAGATCCAGGTCTGCCAACCTTTATAATAAAAGCAGCTTCATCAGTTCGCTCCAGTTATCAGTTTCCTTACAGCTTTACATCGGCCATTCTACTACTTTCTGTGACTCTTATCTAGAGAGACTCCGCTGAGGTCAACAGCAGAATCAGCCTCAGGTCCTGGATCACCAACCAACAGTAAAGAGGTCAGAGGTCACAGCACCCAGACAATAGAGATGGATCTGATGTCATTTTGTAGGCTGTGAAGTCCAAAATCCAAACGGCAGAAATCAAGTCTGCTACAGAGAGGCTGAGTAAATAAACTACATTTTGTTCCATGAAATTTAATAAATCAGCTTTGTGATTTTTCATCGTTCAATTAATCTTTAGTGGAAAGTGGGCTGTACCAGTCACTAGCCTGCAGATGGAAATCAATTCAGCCGCAGTGGAAATTGTGTTTTTCAGTATGATAGTGTAGAATTGGCCAAAATGTCTGAACTGTAGTTGTGTGAAAATGAAATTTAACACAATTGTACTGGCACTATAATGTTTGATCTTTACTTTTTTACCATTTTATTTCCGTAACAGCACATGCTGTCCTCACAAATAACATTTTTGTTATTTGTTTGCTTGTTTGTTTATATATTTCTGTTTGTATGATATGTGTGTTATTTAATTTGACTCATTTTATTTTACAATTTTTTTTAAATTCTATTTTACACTTTATTTCTCACATTTGCATTCTGCTATGTACTGTTAAAAAAAAAAAAAAAAAAAAATCAAGCCCTTTTTTGGGTATTTTTTGAAAAGCCCATTCATATTTTCCATCAGGATTTTGTGCTGCACACCATAAGGCGGAGATGTGAATCTATGGAAGACAAAATGTCGACTTCCTCTTGCAGTTTAGTCTGAGAGTCTCGAGGCTTCGCTCTGATTCGTCTGTTTCGACTCTGAACGCTTCACAAACCACTTAACACACAAATATAAAAAAACAGGAACATTTTTATTTAAAAAAAACATGACAATAAAACCAATTAAAAGCACATTTGAACTGTACAGTGCCGCTTCACAGGGTGCAAGTATAAATATTCCTCCTCAGATGCAAAGTGATGGCGTGCCGAGCGAAGCTTTGGCTTCAGACCGAAGAGACTTTACACATCACTTCCTGTCCACAGCCTTTTGTCAATTACATTAACAGTGAAGGACAGCTCATTTGCATAATAACTTTAACCATTTTAATTAAAAGAAACAAGAAGAAGAAACCAAACTAAAACAAACTATTAGAACATGAAGCACCAAACAGGTTTAGGGTTTAGGGGGGAAGGAACCAAGGGCTTAGTTAAGTGTTTAGGGTGTAGGAGTTAAGGGGTTAGGAAAGGAGTCGAGGTTTCATGCTGCGTTCAGGTCGCGTGGGAAGAAGCGTGAGAACAGGAAAACGTCTCGTTACGACTTGGAAGCCTTAACGTGTTTTAACTCGTTGGAACGCCCCACATCCTAAATAATTTGTATTTCTGAATTTAAAATCAACTGTAAACAAAGTGCAGGAGATGTGACTCACTTTTTGTACGTAGACTTGACCGCGTTACTGCAAAAATAAAAGATAATTTAGACTTTCATCATCTTGGGTGCCGACCTCGTGGATTGGCTGCAGTGTTTCCTGCCTGGAGACTCTTCATCATACTAAGTGAGAGAAAGCAGAGCTGCAAAAAGTCCAGTTTATCTGACTTTCGTTTCGTTGTTTTTCACAGCCGGCTCGTATTTATTGTAAATCCGATGTGACCTGAACGCAGCAATCGGGGTAGGGGTTAGGATTCAGGGTGTACGAGTCAAGGGTTTAGGGGATAGGGGTCAAGGGTTTAGGGTTTTAAAGGGTCGGGGGTTTGGGTCTGGAGGTTAAGGATTCAGCAGTGGGTCCACTTGTTGTTCACGGCGGGCCTGGTGTAGGCGGCTTGGCGGACTTTGCCGGTAAAATAAATTGCTAAACCCCCCGGCGGGTGTTGCTGTATATTTTACAACAACAATCCTAACTTCAGCAGCTCTGTGTGATGTAAACAGAACAAGCTGCACAAGGACAGAAAAGCATCATAAGGCTAAATTACATCTTGCAATAGAAAACCTAAATTTTGTCTGGTTCTCTTTCTAACTCCGTCCAGTATCTCAGCCAATAGGAGAGCGCTGATAACATCATCGCCGGTCTCAGCCGCCAGGTCTAAGCGGGCCGCCCGGCGTTTTTATATCAAGTGCTGACTCCGCCCACCCGGGCCGGTTTCGGCGTACACCGGGTGGAATTACAAGTGAACCCATTTAAAGAGAAGCTAAACCCCAAACTCAAATCTGCCGTCTGCTATTGGCCGAACTTTGGTGCCAGGTGATGATGTCACCACCTGTTGTACTCAATAGAAGGTGACGTGGCACCAAAGATCGGCCAATAGCAGATGGCCATTTCAGGAGCATGCTGTTTACCTTCAGATGTCAGGCTTTACACAGATTTGAGTTTAGGTGGTAGGAGTCAAGGGTCAAAGTTATTGGTATCAGTTTAGCTGGCTGGGTTGAGGTCAGGGGTCAAAGGTCAGGACAGTCCTGAAGTGATAACCTGGTGTAGATGTGACAAACATGAACAGATAAATGTCTTTACAGGTTAGAACTGGAACCAGGTTCAGCTTTAGAAAAACAAAATGCCGTCTGCAGTGAGATTCCTCAAGTTTTGAATTTCTTTTTCTTTAGTTTTTCTGATTCTTGCAGTTTGAAACAGAAACAGCAGAGAGGTGATGGACAGGCGGTCAAAACATCAAGAACATGAAACCCTCGCTGGGCGTCGACCTTTAACCTCGTCTGCATACTGAAGGCTGACGAGCCTCGATCCAACCGGTATGTGGTCATCATTACAATCATTTCATTCTCAGCGGCACCTGATCAGTTCAGAGTCTTCCTGCTGCAACATGAAGACGAGAACAAACTGGAGCTGAACCACACGGATCAGGTGATTTTTATTTTTACCACAGCCAGGGAAACGGGGGAAATATTATGGAAAAACACAAAAAAAACTTCTAAAAATTTAAGAAAAGTAAATTTTTGGCAAGGAACCATGTCGCTTCACTTTGCCAGGTAGAATCAACCAAAGTCAAATCAATCAAAGTTTTTTCTGACTTCAATCTCAGAAATTATTCATTTCTTCTTGCAAATTTCTGAGTGTTTTTTTTCTTTAATCTCAGAAATTCAGAGTTTTTTTTCAGAATATGACCTTCCTTCTGCCAGCTGTGTTAAAAAAAAAATTCACCACCAACGACCCTGATATACAGAGCCTGGGAGTGGCCATCGGGAGAGAAAAAAAAGGTAAATATTGAGTCCACGATTTACTGTAACGTGCCCACGAATGAACTAAAACGTGCAATTCGTTCCCTCGATTTCGTTAAACTGCAGTTTAGGAAAAAATGCAACTTAACAGGAACCTTTTGCAGATAGGCCTAGTAAGGATTTGGTATGTTAATATCCATCGACTGAATAGGCAAATCCCCCAAATATTGCATCATATTTATCCACTTAACCTTCAGGCCATGTAAACACAATCAGGTGCTGCAACACACCCAGGACAGGCCACATTTAAACATGATCACCAATATGTGACTGACTCTTTATAAGCTGTGAAGAGCTCATGGATTATATATCCAGAGCATGATGTCACTATTTAGAGGACAAGTTTTGGCAATTTGTGTGTAAAGAGGAAATCGAGGGAACGAATTGTTTCTTGTGCGCATGAAAATAAAACGAGAGCTTGAATTGCATCTCGTGCACGTTTCAGTAAATCGTGGCCATGACATAAATTATTTTTCTCCCGATGGACGCTCCTGGGCTCCGTACAGACACACCGTCGTAGAACTGAGACGCTACTGGCAGAAACAGTCCGTCCTCATCAGGCTTTCTGGGGGAAATAGACAGACTGACTGACAGAGAGTGACTGACTGACTGACAGACTGACAGACAGACAGACAGTCAGTGGATTCTGAGGCAGACAGACAGGAAACCGGTCCAGTGTCTGCTGAACCTGAACCACAGCAGACTCTTCCTCTGGTTAGTTGGTGGAGCGTCTTCAGGAGAAAACAGGCGGTTCACACTCAAGAAGCAGCAGCAGGTTCTCCGGACCGTCCGGGTTCTAAGGAACGTGGAGCACAAACGTTTCTGCTTGACGTTCCTTCATAAAAGAACATAAAACAAGTTTTGGGAAAATCCACTTCTTCTTCTTGAGTGCAAACGATCCGTTTTCTATCAGTTCATCGGTCGACTAGACGTTCAGAACAGAAGAGACTCGGGTGAAGTGAACTCTCTGACTGACTGACACTCAGAGACCAGGACCAGGGCCAGGACCTGGACCAGGACCTGATGAGTCCCTGCTGATGTCTCTGTCCTGTAGAGCGAGGTACAGGTTTTACATTCTTTGGAGTGTAGCTGGGCTGAACAATTCCAAATCACAAAACATTTACTTTGTCGTTTCTTTCTACAAAACATGATTAAAATGTCGTTCATTTTTTTTTTTTTGCCCTTTGTAATCCATTATTTTTTTTAAAACACACGTTACAAACTCACCCATGTTTTCTATACTGTCGGGTAAATGCCGCAGTTCAACACACATTTAATTACAAATATATAAAAAGGTTCGCTGTGACCGTTAGAAAAACATTCAGCCCTAAAAAGCAAAATGGAGGAGAGTTTTCCTCCGTCTGTTCCAGAGGAAAAACTCTGTTCAGTCTGGAGTGATGGACACTCTCCCTCTTTCTCTCTCTCTCTCTCTCTCTCTCTCTCTCTGTCTTGGAGACGGACCAATCAGGACGTCACGCTGTGGAGAGCTCCACCCCGCTGTCACACACCCCGCTGTCGATCTGAGCGTCCACCTTCAGATCCTGAACCCGAGCGGACAGACCTGACGGAGGAGAGAGAGAGAGAGAGAGAGAGAGAGAGAGAGAGAGAGAGAGAGACAGAGAGACAGAGACAGAGAGAGAGAGAGAGAGATATGAGCCTGCCTTCACTTTCATTTCCCTTCAGTGTTTCATACGTGTGCCACAGGTTCACCCAGGAGTGACTGAACATGAGTGTTTAGCCTAATTTTGGTGTATTTATTTACCAATTCATATAAGACATCTGATGGTTCAATATCACACCAACCCTACAAATTAATTTCTCTAGATTTCATCTTTTCAAATTTGTCAGTGACTGTTGAATAAAGGTTAGAAGAGCGAATTAGTGACAGAAAATAGTCGATAATTGGGTAAGACTTTACAATAAGGGTTAGTTAATGCTTAATAAGCATTAACTAACCCTTAATTAACAGTTAACTAATGTGTAATTTACTAATGGTGTTCATGTCAACTAAGGTATTAATTTATACATTTTTTAATAGTTTATAAAGATGACTATTAAATAATGTATAAATTAATACCTTAGTTAACATGAACACTATTAGTAAATGATTACCAGACACATTAGTTAACTGTTAATTAAGGGTTAGTTAATGCTTATTGTAGCCTTATAGTAAAGTGTTACCATTTTCTTTTATTATTTTCATTATCATGTAACATGTGACATGTGACACAGGGTGGAGTGGGGGGGTGGGGAGGTGGAAAAAGAGTAAAACTGAATATATATGTATTCTTGACGATATTGTTTTATACTTCCCATAAAAACAATAAACAGATTATTAAAAGTAAATAAAAAAATAAGTTCTCACCCATCATCATGTCTGTGGTGGGGGGGGTCGGGGGGGTTTCCTCCTCCAGGCGCTGCAGCTCCTCCTGCAGGACGCTCAGCGCACTGCAGTTTCCTACTGACCTCAGACCAGATAACAGATCCCTCACGGTCCCGCCTGACACCTGCAGCGCACACACACACACACACACACACTCTGTCAGGGTCAAGGGTCAAGGTCACGGGCTCAGGGAGGGGGAGCTCTGAGGGGCGGAGTCTAACAGGTCTATGTGTGTGTGTGTGTGTGTGTGAGTATGAGGGTGTGTGCATGCTTGTGTGTGTGTGTGAGTATGTGTGTGTGTGTGTGTGTGTGTGTGTGTGTGTGTGTACCTCGTAGCTGTCCAGCAGAGTGGCGGCGGGGGAGGGGCTCAGTCTGAAGGCGGAGTTCAGGATGCCGAGGCCCAGACTGTGAGCCAGGCTCTCCCAGCAGCCCTCGCCCTCCAGAGCGTCACACAGCGCCCGCTTCACCTCCACACCCAGCCCCGCCAGGTCACCTGCTCACACACACACACACACACACACACACACACACACACACACACACACACACACACACACACACACACACACACACACACACACACACACACACACACACACACACACACACACAGGGAAAGACAGCATTATAACAGTGATCATGCAAGAGTAGATTTCTTAGGAAAGAAACAGAATCAGAGAGAAGGAGAGAGAGAAGGAATGATATTTTGTGTATATTTTAGGTTTTTCTTAAAAAGTTGAATCTTCAGCCTCTGATGGAAGATCTGAACTGACTCTGCTGTTCACATCTGATCTGATCTTTGTTGTTAGATGTGATTTGGAAGACAACTGAAAATTTCCAGGACTTTCCAAAACTAATTCAGAGTGCTTCCTCCTTCTTCCTTCCTGGTTTGTTGTTGTTTTCCAATCTGAAAATCATCTAAATGCAAAGAAAGCATCAGATTCTGACACATTTGTTAAATTCCCTGATATTCCCCGACTTCCCCAAAGTATCGATCAAATTCCCTAACTTTCCCCGTCTGGAATAAACCTCTCAATATTCCAGGACCAATGGGAACGCTGCCATGTGATGACCTTCCTCTTTCCACTAAGATCCACATCAGGTTTCCACACAGCTGCTCACACACACACACACACACACACACACACACACACACACACACACACACAGCTTCAGTCAGAGTCACATCACTTCCTGTGGGCTGTCTGATGGTTTTAGGGATGTGAGCTCACCTTGAGGAGGGATGTAGGATCTGTTGGAGGGTTTTGGTTCGTACTCTTTACCGTTCAGAAGCTCCAACACCTGGAATCACACACACACACACACACACACACACACACACACACACCATGTACAGACAGACAGGGAAACAGGATGAAATGTGTCTCATGTCTCTGCACAACCAGAACTGGAGACCAACAAATTCATACATGACATTTATCAGAATGGGAGAAGACTGGCAGACACACACTGCTAACTGTTAGTCTGTCGAGTCTGATTCTACTCTGAACATCTGGTTGGCTGCTGACACAGTGAAACAATGACACAGTGAAGCGGTGACACAGTGAAACAATGACACAGTGAAAAGGTGAAACAGTGACACAGTGAAGCAGAGACACAGTGAAGCAGAGACACAGTGAAGCAGAGACACAGTGAAGCAGAGACACAGTGAAGCAGAGACACAGTGAAGCAGAGACACAGTGAAAAGGTGACACAGTGAAACAGTCTGCAGGTCAGTCAGACTGTTGCAGCTTCTCCTTCCTAAAATAACTTCTTGACACAAACAGAGACAGAGTGTATCCAAACTACTATAACACACTACTACTACTACTACTACTACTACTACTACTACTACTACTACTACTACTACTACTATTACTGTTACTGCCACTACTACTGCTAGTACTACTACTAGTACTACTACTAGCTGTGCTATTACTGATATTAATAATGCTACTACTGCAACAACTATTACTGCTACCATTCCTACAACTACTATTGTTGTTGCTACTAATTCTACAGCTGCTATTCAACTAATACTAATACTAATACTAATACAGTTTTAAGCATATAGCTCTTTTTAGTGGATTCAAAGCACATAAACTAGTGAAGGAAATGTTCTGAGGAGAACAGACAGGAAGTAGATCCTGAGGTGAGCAGGAGGTCAGCTGTCTACCTGCGGCGTGGCGGCCATGTTGAGAGGAGTGGTTCCTGGGATGTAGCCTTCATCCTCCTCCTCCTCCTTCTCCTCCTCACTCCCACAGCACTCCTCCCTGAAGAACAGCGGCTCAAAGTTCTCCTTATGAGGGTCTGCACCTGCACACACACACACACACACACACACACAGTCAGGCCTCCAGATGGAGTGTGTGTCCTGTCTGGAGGTGGAGGTCGTCTCGTACCTGCAGCGATCAGGAGAGCGGTCAGCTTGACGGAGCCCCGCCCCGCCGCGATGTGCAGAGGGGTGGAGCCATTAAAGGTGCAGCAGTCCACTCTGGCATTTCCCTGAGGACAAAACCAACACACCGTCAGTACCAGTACAACCAGTACAACCAGTACCAGTACAACCAGTACAACCAGTACCAGTACAACCAGTGCCAGTATAACCAGTGCCAGTACAACCAGTGCCAGTATAACCAGTGCCAGTATAACCAGTGCAACCAGTATAGCCAGTGCCAGTATAACCAGTGCAACCAGTATAGCCAGTCCCAGTATAACCAGTGCAACCAGTATAGCTAGTCCCAGTATAACCAGTGCAACCAGTATAGCCAGTCCCAGTAGAACCAGTGCAACCAGTATAACCAGTCCCAATATAACCAGTGCAACCAGTATAACCAGTGCAACCAGTATAGCCAGTCCCAGTATAACCAGTGCAACCAGTATAACCAGTGCCAGTATAACCAGTGCAACCAGTATAGCTAGTCCCAGTATAACCAGTGCAACCAGTATAACCAGTCCCAGTATAACCAGTGGCAGTATAACCAGTTCTGCCAGTATAACCAGTCCCAGTATAACCAGTGCTACCAGTATAACCAGTACCAGTATAACCAGTAAAACCAGTAGAAGTGTCATTATAACCAGTACCTCCAGCAGCAATACCAGTATTCCCAGTATTCCTAGTATACCCAGTCCTCCGAGTATACCCAGTCCTCCCAGTATACCGTCCTCCTAGTATACCCAGTCCTCCCAGTATACCGTCCTCCCAGTATACCCAGTCCTCCCAGTATTCCCAGTCCTCCCAGTATACCAAGTCCTCCCAGTATACCCAGTCCTCCCAGTATACCGTCCTTCCAGTATACCCAGTATACCCAGTCCTCCCAGTATACCCAGTCCTCCCAGTATTCCCAGTCCTCCCAGTATACCCAGTCCTCCCAGCATTCCCAGTCCTCCCAGTATACCCAGTCCTCCCAGTATTCCCAGTCCTCCCAGTATACCCAGTCCTCCCAGCATTCCCAGTCCTCCCAGTATACCCAGTCCTCCCAGCATTCCCAGTCCTCCCAGTATACCCAGTCCTCCCAGCATTCCCAGTCCTCCCAGTATACCCAGTCCTCCCAGTATTCCCAGTCCTCCCAGTATTCCCAGTCCTCCCAGTATACCGTCCTTCCAGTATACCCAGTATACCCAGTCCTCCCAGTATACCCAGTCCTCCCAGTATTCCCAGTCCTCCCAGTATACCCAGTCCTCCCAGCATTCCCAGTCCTCCCAGTATACCCAGTCCTCCCAGTATTCCCAGTCCTCCCAGTATACCCAGTCCTCCCAGCATTCCCAGTCCTCCCAGTATACCCAGTCCTCCCAGCATTCCCAGTCCTCCCAGTATACCCAGTCCTCCCAGCATTCCCAGTCCTCCCAGTATACCCAGTCCTCCCAGTATTCCCAGTCCTCCCAGTATTCCCAGTCCTCCCAGTCTACCTCCAGCAGCAGGCAGCCGGCCAGCGACACGTTGTCGTTCTCGGTGGCGAGGTGGAGGGCGGTCCGTCCGCTGCTGCGCTCCTGAACCTCCACACAGGCCCCGCCCTCCAGCAGCTCCCTGAGGGAAGGCAGCCGATTGGACAGAACCGCCAGGTGGAGCGCACACAGACCTGGTAACCATGGCAACAGATGGAGAGACGTTACCGCACGGCAACCAAACATGACAGTCTGTGTGTGTGTGTATCTGCATGAGTGTTTAAGTGTGTGTGTGTCTCAGTGTGTGTGTGTGTATGCATCAGTGTGTCTCAGTGTGTGTGTGTGTGTGTGTCTCAGTGTGTGTGTGTGTGTGTCTCAGTGTGTGTGTGTGTGTCTCAGTGTGTGTGTGTGTGTGTGTGTGTCTCAATGTGTGTGTGTGTGTGTGTGTGTGTGTGTGTGTGTCTCAGTGTGTGTGTGTGTGTGTGTGTGTGTGTGTGTGTGTGTGTCTCAGTGTGTGTGTGTGTCTCAGTGTGTGTGTGTGTGTCTCATTGTGTGTGTGTCTCAGTGTGTGTGTGTGTGTCTCAGTGTGTGTGTGTGTGTGTGTGTGTGTGTGTGTACCTGCGGTGTTAGGCAGGTCCAGCAGCTCTCTCAGCTGTGTGTGTTGTAACAGGAAGTGGATCATCCCTCCTCCTTCCTGCTGGGCGGCCAGGTGCAGCGCCGTGTTGCCGTGGCGATCCGTCAGAGTGGCGTCGGCCCCGGCCAATAGGAGCGCTTCCACCGCCTCCTTCTGCTGCGTGATCACAGCCAGGTGCAAAGGAGTCTGGGATACATGGAGGGAGGGAGGTGTCAGACACACACACACACACACACACACAGCTTGATGTTTTTCTGAATTTGTGTATCATATAAAATCACTATAAATCTGACTAGTCTTCTATTTTTTTACACAAACCGAAACATTTTAGTTTTCTTTTTTCTGTAGTTTACATTCCTGCAGTTTTTATTTGCTTTCCTTATTGACTGAACAGCAGACTGTTGTTTTCAATGCTTCACACACAGTCACCAAATCCTGGTTAATTCAGCAATAAACTTGTACTCATGTCTAGTTTTCTGTAGTTATGTTGATACTAAATGTGTGTTTTATGGTATCTTGCTGTACTCGGTTTACCTTTTTTTTCCCTCTTTTTTTCTTTTTTTACCTTGTGCTCTATTGTATCTTGCTGTACTCTGTTTACCTTCTTTTTACCTCACTGTTTTAATCTCTTATTTTCACAAAAGCCCTTCTAGGGACGGGTGTTGCAAATTAGCATCCGCTATAAACACTATGATAATTGCATCGGATAGCTGTTCTCAGTTTGTCTATGTATATTGCATCTGTCCCTATCAAATAAACCATAAATAATAAATAATAGTCAGTGGTGGTTACCTGGTAGAGGTGGTTCCTAATGTTGAGCACCTCCTCTCCCAGCAGAGCAGACAGAACATGAGTCAGACTCTTCAGAGCCTCCTGCTGGCTGTGGAGGACCGCTAGGTGGAGACCACTGGAAGGAAGGAAGGAAAGAAAGAAAGAAGGAAGGAAGGAAGGAAGGAAGGAAGGAAGGAAGGAAGGAAGGAAGGAAGGAAGGAAGGAAGGAAGGAAGGAAGGAAGGAAGGAAAGAAAGAAAGAAAGAAAGAAAGAAAGAAAGAAAGAAAGAAAGAAAGAAAGACAGAAGGAAAGACAGCAAGACAGACAGACAGAAAGAAAGAAAGAAAGAAAGAAGAAAGAAGGAAAGACAGAAGGAAAGACAGAAAGAAAGAGAAAGAAAGACAGAAAGAAAGGAAGACAGAAAGAAAGAAAAAGAAAGAAAGACAAAGAAAGAAAGACAGAAAGAAAGGAAGACAGAAAAAAAGAAAGAAAGACAGAAAGAAAGAAAGACAGAAAGAAAGGAAGACAGAAAGAAAGAAAAAGAAAGAAAGACAAAGAAAGAAAGACAGAAAGAAAGAAAGGAAGACAGAAAAAAAGAAAGAAAGACAGAAAGAAAGAAAGACAGAAAGAAAGACAGAAAGAAAGAAAGGAAGACAGAAAAAAAGAAAGAAAGACAGAAAGAAAGAAAGACAGAAAGAAAGTAAGAAAGAAAGAAAGAGACAAACAGAAACATTCACATCTAATATTGACTGATACACAGATTGGTGGATTGAAGGTTTTGGGACTTTCAAAGCTTTTTCTGTGATTTATTAATTGAATTTTCAGTAAATCTCGCAAATCATACAGGGAAGGGAACCTATACTGCTTTGGGACAAAAATGAATTGGCATATACAGTACTGCTGAGGAAGAGACTTCCAAAAACAAAGACATGAATAAAATCCTTCAAATAGGGATTTTTTTAAATTAAAATATTTTTAAATTTTGAAGCCCTTTTAAAGTTTGTGAGAGAGAACATTTGAGAATTGTGTAGTTTGTGTGTGTGTGTGTGTGTGTGTGTGTGTGTGTGTGTGTGTGTGTGTGTACTGACGTGTCTCCATCCTCGTCCTGGGCGGTCATCAGGGGGCGCTGTGGAGCCAGCAGGTAGGCTGAATCTCCTGTGACACAGAACTGGAAGAGAGCCTCCACCTGCCGGCCTGCTGCCTCCATCAGCCTGGCATCCACCTCACACACTGACACACACACACACACACACACACACACACACACACAAGCACACAGAGCAACTTCTTAATTTTCTACACATGTAAAATCACTTTAATAGAGAAGACAGCATCACATCTCTCACCCTGAACGCTCAGTAAAAGCACTGGATCGGTACTCACAAATACGTGTGTGTGTGTGTGTGTGTGCATGTGAGTGTGTGTGTATGTGTGTGTTATAAATATAAACCAGCCAATACTGCAATGTGTCTGCAAGTTTCATCAAGTTAAATTTAGGACTTGTTAAGACATCTGCAGCTGGAATAAATATGAAAATGAAAAGTATCAGAATACTTTTATGACTCTGCAATTGGGCTGATTTTTCACCAGAGAAATAGACTAAGCATTTTTAAGTGCTCTTCGACTGAATTTAAGACTTAGAACGGGTCCTTGAGTTTAGAAAATACACTTAAAAACATTTCCAGGACCTGCAGACACCCTGCTCCCTGAGTCCACTGCTCACAGATGAACACAGGGTCTATAACAGAGGCAGTGGATCAGTACCTCTGTCTGGCTCTGGCTCCACGCTGCCTCCTCTGTCCTCAGCCTTCTCCCCCAGATCCAGGCCCGCCGGCTGGGCCGAGGCTGGCAGCACGGCCCCCGACGCCACATCGTCATCCGGATCGCTGTCGTCTCCGCTGTCCTCTGCTGCTCCATCCTGAGAGGCTTCAACACAATGTCAACATTAATATTGACATTAACATGAACATTAACATTAACATCTGCTCTAGACTGACTGCTGCACAGCTGGAGTTTGACCCGACGGACAAGAGCGTCGCCTCAATGAGACGGCGAGATGTGGAGAGGAAAACTCTGACTGGTGTTTGGGCGTAAGCACGTAGAAGACATGCCCACACACATGAAGTCACATCCATTAAGGGTCAGACAGTGGAATGTGTGCAATTTTACAAATATCGTGGGACAATTACTGACTCAAAACTAAACTTTGAAAAAAAACTGTGAAGTCGTGTGCAAAAAGGGGCACCAGCGTTTGTTTTGTTTGAGGAAACCGTCCTATTTCCACATCGATAAAACCATGATGACCTTATTCTACCGTGCTTTTATTGAATCGATTTTTTTTTTTCTTTGGTGTCATGGTTTGGAAACCTATCTTTAAAGAACAGAAACTCTCTGAATCAGATTGTGAAATGGTCTAGTGGGCTGATTGGTGAGTCACAGCTTAACCCAGCAGCGTCCCTGCACACCAGACAGTTACAGCGGATAACTGGCTGGACTCCCCCCCCTCTGCACAGTGAATCTCAGCTTCTTCCTTCTGGACTAGAACCCAAAGTGCAGAACAAAGCGAAAAAATAGCTTTGTTCCAGCACCCATCACTCAGATGAACAAGTTGTAGCAACATTGCACAGATGATATAGAAGCAACGTTTTATTTATTTATTTATTTATTTATTTTATCTTTTAGTTTTAGTGATGATTGGAACTTTGAGTACTTTTATTATGTTTGTCTACTGTCTGTGTTGTTTGTAAAATGTGTGTCAAGATGGATGACTCAGTACTGCAAGCCAAATCGAACTACGGGTACAAATAAAGTAAACTGAACCTGAACCTGAACCTGAACCTGACAGCAGTTCAGAGTACTTTGTGGATTTGGAGAAGGCCTAAGACTGTGTTCCCCAAAATATCCTGTGGATGGCGCTGTGGCAGCACGAGCTGCCGGGTCGCTGCTGTGAGCCGTTCAGTCCCGGGACACTCACACTGAGAGCTGTGTTTGTATTCTTGGCATCAAGTAAAGCTCATTCAAGATGGGCAGCGGACTCTGACAGGGACGCCCCCTGACCCCTCTCCAGTTGTGATATTCATGGACAGGATATCAAGGTTTTTAGCGCTCATCGCGGCCCTTCTCTCCGCTGTATGTTGTCTCTCTCTGCCTCATCTGGTTTTCTATTTTTCATGTCATTGTTATTGTCCATGTTCTTGTCACTGTTTGTCCCGGCACTATTCCCCACTCAGCGTCCCGGTGGGGGATCCCTGTGTGCCTCGACTCGCCCAAGGTTTATAACATTTTGTTTTCCTAACAAGGTTTTTTCTTGGGAGTTCTTCCTTGTATGCTCTGAAGGTCTAAGCCTGGTGGCAGCCAGGTAGGTTAGGCTGTGAAGATTATGTGGCTGTTATGTCATTTGCTTTTGTGTGTCTTGCTCTTCCTGATTATCCTATGTCATTCTGTTCTATGGCTGATTGTTAGATCTAGTTAGGCTCATTCTCTGTAAAGTCCTTTGAGACAGGCAGTGATAAAGGGCCATACAAATAAATGACCAGATCTGTCCTGAGTTGCTGAAGGCTCTGGATGTTCTTGGCACTTCAACTTCAACTTCAACTTTATTGTCCCGAGGGGAAATTTGTCTTGCAGCCAGATAAAACATAGAACACACAGAGACATGGGCACACAGACTCAGGTGCAAAAAACATGATAACATACATGAATACATCAAGTGACAACAGGAAACCTAGAGTATGTTTAGCCATCGCTAAAACCATCATCAGCCCCCAGTAGTTAAATGGGAAACTAATCATCAGCTGGGTCATCATGAGCATTTAATAGTTTGGTGGCCTGTGAAATAAAATAATTATTCAACCTGTTAGACCTGGCCTTTGGTAGTCTGAATCTCCGTCCGGAGGGTAGGAGCTCAGATTCTCTATACAGAGGATGAAGAGGACATTGTCTCTCAAATGTCTCCAGCCTTAGAAGTTGCTCTCTTACGGAAGATGTGAGACAGATCAGGCAGTTTAACACCAATGATCTTACTGCCCACTTTAACTATATGTTGCAACCTGTTCTTGTCACCTGTTGAGAGATTACCAAACCAAGTAATAATAGAGAGAGTGATGACTGACTCTACCATGGAGCTGTAGAAGAGCATCATGAGTTTAGTACACACACCAAACCAATTACGCTTACGGAGGAAGTTCAGTCGTTGCTGGGCTTTTTTACAAATTGCCCCTGTGTTGTCATTGAATTTCAGCTTGTTATCAATTATAGTTCCCAGGTATTTCTAACACTGAACCTGTTCAGTGGTTCAGTGTTCAGAAAACCTGGCTCTACCTGAGTGTGTGTGTATGTGTGAGAGTGTGTGTTGCGTTACAGAAACTGATACTCTGAGTGTTGTCAGACAGGACAGAGTAATTACTGCTGAAACATTAGCAGCACAGGTGCACACACACACACACACACACACACACACACACACACACACACACACACACACCTACACAGCAGGGCAGCTGTAGTCTCTATTAGATGTGAACAGCAGATGATTCCTCACCGTGTTTGATGCCTCCTCCTCCTCCCAGACCGGCTGAGTATCCTGTGGTGAAACCTGCTCCTCCTCCTCCTCCTCCTCCTCCTCCTCCACCTCCTCCTGCTCCATAGTTGTAGGTAGAGAAGCCCTGGAAGTAACCTGGAGGACAAATCAAACGCACCCAGACCCCCAGCTGAAACAGGCTATAAAGGATTATTTGAAAATGTATGTTCCCGGTCCTCAGTGACTTTATGACCTTTATGACTAAGCTGTTTAATTGGAAGTTTCATCTGAATTTCATCTGTTAATATTTGGAAACAAAGATGATTCTGTTTTCAAAAGCAGAACTATGTTGTAATCTAAAGTCTTGAGATGACTCATACATTTAACAGGAACCCATAATGTGATGTGATATGTAATGTGGAGCCGGGATTTTTAAAACACTCATTTTATACTTTTAATCTGACTGGACGTGACTCAGGGTTCCTGCACTCCTACGGACAAAAATCTAATTCAAGGACTTTTAAAGATCTTGTCTGGGGAGATTCAAGACCTCAGCACTGCCATGTTTTGGGATAAAATGTGATATTGGTTGAAAGTAGACACTGTAGTGATTTTGATCTTATCGAGTCAAGAATTTCTGGTGAAATCAACATTAAATCTCAATTCCGGGGTTTTCCTCAGGATGGGAAGTGCTGATCCAGAAAGCTGAGGCATATCTGTGAATTTGGGTGTTATATTTTAATTAAAAAATCAAGTTCTTTCAAGGCCATCTATTCATTTTCTGACTGTACCTCCTCCTCCTCCTCCTCCTCCTCCTCCAGGCCCTCCTCCTCCTCCTCCTCCCCCTCCTCCTCCTCCTCCTCCTCCTCCTCGGTACAGCCCCCCTCCTCCATGACCGCTGAAGTCCTGGAAGTTCGGCAACGTCTTCTGCCTCTTCCTCTGCACCTCCTCCTTGTCTGAACACACACACAACACACACACACACACACACACACATATGGGCTTGGAAATCAATAAAATGCTACTAAAAATAAAAAAAACAACTGATATTACTGAGAGTTTATAAAGCACAGAGTTTAAATAGAGATTCACTAGGGGGCGGTGTTTCCATACACAGTCACTAAAGTTCAGCTGTCAATCATGATGCTCAACTACTGTAAGTTAATTTTTCTTTTTAATACTTTTCTGATGGATTTCCTTAAAGCTGGTATCAATAAACACCCAGTAACCGGTATTTGTGCTCACTGATCCTGATCTGGATGTATTCACAAAAGCAGATGGGCTGAACAGAAAACATTTTCCTCTGTTGCATAATGAAATGTGCTTTCATTTAAAGTCCAAAGATTCCCAGAACTAGTCAGACCAGAATCTGACGAAAAACTGCCAGAATTATTTTTTATTTCACCTCTCTAGCACGGACGTAATCATTGTGGTTATTCAGCATATCCATCCATCAGCATATTATACTGTTTATCTGTTTATCTCTTGTATTACCTTTTATTCCTATTTTTTATAATTTTTTTTCGGCACACGCTTTTATGTAAAGTTTGATCTGTTTTTAATTGTATCTCTGTTTGTTTGTGTGTTTGTAGTTGTACCTGTTTACCTCATATATTACTTTTTATTCCAATTTTCTATTATATATATTTTTTTTTTATTTTTTTTTTTCTATCATTCATTGTGGTAGTTTCACATCACTGCTTTTGGGTTTTATTGTATGTAAAGCACTTTGTAAACATTGTTTTTAGAAAAGTGCTATACAAATAAAGTTATTATTATTATGTTATTATACATTTAGACTGGGTGGACAACTCAACAGGACCAGCTGCTGTCTCCACGAAGCAGACTGAGCAGGTGAGTCCAGGTGAAGCTCTGATCCCTTATCGATTTACCTGCTAAATCCACTTCAGTCATGAGGAAGAGGAGAAGCTTAAAGAAGGCGCTTTAAGCCCCGGACAGATAAGCGTCAACAAACGCACCTATTGTTCTGAGCGGCTGCAGGCGGGCGGGAGGCGTTAAGCGGCTCCCGGCTTCAGCTCAGAACTCGGTTCAGTTTCAGAGCCTCGACTCGGGGAACAGACACCAGGACAGAGAGTTTTCTCTATGAACTGCAGGAGAGACCGGCTGATCTTCTATCTCTCCTTTACATTACATCATTTAACAGACGCTTTTGTCCAAAGCGACTTACAATAAGTACATTTTGTCGACATCGTTATGGAGGTAACAGAACTGTATCCAATTCCGGACACTCGGTCACTCGCGTAATTTCTGGTGTTTACCGGCATTTTTATAGAGTTCCCAACCGAAAGCTAAGTGACGTAAATTCATACACATTTCAGAAGCTAGGTATCAAATTTCATAAATATCTATACACATTTAAGCATATAAAACACTAAGTTATGAACTTAGTCAGGAACAAGAAGCGGGAAGCCTTAAATCCCACTTTTGGCGACAGTTACTTCATGTAGAGAATCTGTATCGGCTGATAAATGGAAAAAATAAGAGCTTTGAGTACAGAGCCTGCATTTCTTACAAGTATCTGTAACATTGTGAAGGTACAGGAAGGGTTAATAAAGGGTTAATATGGAGTATATGAATACACCGACACGGACGAAAGCAAGTGTCCGGAATTGGATACAAATTTTGAATCTCAAAAATAGGTGCACTATCATCCATTTGCAGGGACTGGAAGAAAATCAATTACAAGTTAAGGTAAAAGCGATATTAAACTTTAAAAAAGACAGATAGAGGATTGTTAATTTCTGAGAAACTTCAGCGAAAACAGTACAGGATGAAATATATTGGTATATGATTGTGATTTTTTGGTCATATGCTGTCCGGAATTGGATCCCCTGATGTTAAATGTGACAGTATATAGTGATAAGAGTCTCAGGCTGTGAGGTCTGGGTGTGTCAGACGTACCGATGATCTGAGGATGGTAGGTGAAGGGTTTGGGCTCGCTGGTCTCGTTGTCGGACTTCCTCTTCAGCTGGACGAACACGGAGGTCGGCTTCTGCAGGTTCAGGTCTCGGTACTTGGGGGTTTTGAACACTATGGCGAACTGAGGGACAGGAAACACACCGGTTAGATCAAAGCCTGCAGGATGATGATGCTGATTATCATGTGAATGAATATTATGGACCACAGGAGCAACAGCTGGTAATACAAATACACAATTAGAATAGAATGGATTTAAAGAATTAAAGTGTTTCTGCTGCATCCCACGCTGAGTACTGATACTACAACTATCCTGATACTGCTACTACTACTCACACTACAACTAATACTGATACTACAACTACTACTCATACTACCAGTAATACTGATACTACAGCTACTACTCATACTACAACTACTTCTGATATTGCAACTACCCTGGTACTGCAACTATTGCTCATACTACAACTACTAGTGAAACTACAACTACTACTGATAAACTGATACTCCTACTCCTACTACAGCTACAAGTACAACTGATACTATTACTATTTTAGCTGCTGTAGCTGCTGCTACTACTACTACTGCTACTACTACTACTGCTACTACTACTACTGCTACTACTGCTACTACTACTGCTACTATTACTACTACTACTGCTACTACTGCTACTACTGCTACTACTACTACTGCTACTGCTACTACTACTGCTACTATTACTACTACTACTACTACTGCTACTACTGCTACTATTACTACTACTACTACTACTGCTACTACTACTGCTACTATTACTACTACTACTGCTACTATTACTACTGCTACTACTACTGCTACTATTACTACTACTACTACTACTGCTACTATTACTACTACTACTACTACTGCTACTATTACTACTACTACTACTAATACTATTACTACTGCTACTACTACTGCTGCTGCTGCTACTACTTCTACTACTAATACTATTACTACTGCTACTACTACTGCTGCTGCTACTACTACTACTACTAATACTATTACTACTGATACTACTCCTCCCACTGACCTGTCTGTGGACGTCTGTAGGGGAGAAATCTCCTAGAGCCTCCCATGTCAGCCCCGAGTCGTCTTCTTCATAGAACCGAACCTGGATGTCATCTGGACACACACACACACACACACACACACACACACACACACACACACACACCAAAGACAAAAACACAGATGACTTGTCAGTATCTTCTGATCTTCAGTCTGTGTGTGATCTGGACTGGATGAGTGCAACATGTACTGACAGGGAAACCGTCAATCTGTCGGATCAATTCATGGTCCAATAATTTCATATTTATCCTCAAAGGACCAGTTGTCACTTCCAATGATGAAAGACCTCTCACTTGTATTCTTTGTAGGGATGCAAATTTTCAGAAATTTCCTTAAGCGGTCGTCGGTTACGTTAATGACCAATTAATTGACCGATTAATCATTATGTAAAAAACAGCTTTTGACATAGAAAATACAAAATGCGTGTTTGTACACCTGTCTTTAGGCCGACTCAACAAGTCACTCAACCAAGCAGAATTCAAAAGAGTCGGGACCCCCGAGAACGAACGTCAGTGTTTCCCACAGGCTGAACATGTTCTTTCTTTAGGGTTCATTACTTTAAATTGTCTTCACATTGTGTCCAACTGAACCAGCTGGTGGAACATGCAGTGAGTCTCTGCTCTGCATCATGTTCACTTCCTGAGTGTTGAGCAGTGTTAGACTTGTCCGATAGAAAACTATCAAGTTTCTCTTTACCGTTACAACACATGCGAGTTCAGAGAAATTGTGGAATTTTATATTTTTTTACAAACGTTTTCAGAACGGGAGACGGACTGTCAGGTTGATACAGAGCTGCTGCATCAACACATGACAGACAGGAAGTGATGCGCACATCAGACGCATTACAGAGTGATTTAGATCCATTTCTATACATTGATGAATTGTTTATGTTGTGCCGGCCGTGCCGATATTGTGGCGCTGCCTCAGTTTATGTTTTGGAAACAACGGCACGACAATCTGCTGGTTTATTTCAGAATAAGAGCGTGTCTGTGTGGTCAGGGAGGAGTCCAGCAGCCTGGAGACAGTCAGTCCATCCTGAAACACTCGCTCCGGGGGAACAGCTGTCCCGGGTCGGGGGAATGCTTTCTCTGTCATTGAGCTTGTAGAGCTGCTGTACTTCAACTTTGTATTACAATGTTTACAATGAACACTGCTGTGTTTTCAGGTGTGATGCTTCCACCCGCTGGCTTGGCTTTCTTCTTCCTCTGTATAGGCGGTGAAAGTTGCGACCTTGTGGCGGTAAATAATTTCCGAAAAAAAATGAGAAATAGCACATAACGTACATTATCGATTCATATACGCTTGATCAATCAAATTGTTAACGGTGATTAATCGATCGTCGATTAATCATTAACATCCCTAGTTCTTTGTGTCCTTCGCTTTTTAGTAATCTTTAGCTGCCTTTGTTCACATATGGCTCCTTATGTCTAGACTTCTGTGGCATAGAAGGAGATTAACAAATAGTAGTTCAGAATTTTAAAAAGTCATTTATACAACAGTTAGTTCCGGTCGATTTGATTGAACCTGCTGAAGTTCTGCCAGCAGGTTAAAAATCAAACCAAAAAAAAAACACCCAGCAGCCTGAAACAGGAAAAACCGTTCAGGGCTCCGGTCTCTTCCTCGTCAGGATTTGCATGTCGGAGGGGAATTCCCCGCTGAAGACTTCCTCCTCCAGCCGGACGGCCCGCTGACGTCAGGCTGAGACGACCTGACAGCTCGGCTTTAATGACTACTCCTACTCACTAAATACTTATTCACTTACTTATTAAAACAAAAACACATCTCTGCCTGTCTTTCAGGATCCGAGCCAGCCAGACTCTCAGGTCTGGACCGGTCTGTCAGCTGTTTCCAGGATGAAAACTAAATCTGCTGAAGGTTTTTTTTTAATAAACTTCCAGAAGCCCTGAGATGTTCCCGCTGTCTGCTCTTTGACAATCAGTTTCTCTAGTCTACAAGTTCCTCTGTGACCTTTTACTGAATCATCTTGTGGCGATCTGCGCCTTTAAGAACGCACCCCCCACGTCACACACACACACACACACACCCCCATAGACGGAGCAATGGAGATTTCAAAAGGTAATGGCACCTACTCACAAACCGACACATGCAGGAAGAGGCTAGTCCGTCCCACAGGAGAGGATCAGATCCACATGTGAAAAATGTATTTGAGTTCTGAGTTTAAAGTCAGAATTCTGAGTTCTGACTTCAATCTCAGAATTATGATTTTAATTTAAGAACTCAAATAACTCTGCTAGTGGCACTCTGTTCCACTAGCATATATGTTTGATTCATATATACTGTATATATTCAATATGTTATCGCAAGATGATTTACGGGAAGGGGAAAAAAACATATTTCTATGATACAAATTCATTGTATAATCTATCTATTTTTTCAGTTTTTTCTCTAGTTTTTCTGTCTGAACCAACCTGGCCCGGTCCAAGACAAGACTCGGCCCACCCCTACCCAAACCGGACCTGCCCCGCCCCTCCCCTCCCTGACCCGCCCCGCCCCTCCCCTCCCTGACCCATCTTACCTTTCTGGACCTTGTCACACAGCAGGTAGACCTCTTCTCCCCCCGTCACGCAGCCGGCGGTCCGGTCCATCCTGACGATCTTCAGATTGGAGGCGTTGGGAGCCTCTGAGGGAGAGAGAGAGAGAGAGAGAGAGAGAGAGAGAGAGAGAGCAGGATGGTCAGTGGAGAGAGAGAAAGAGAGGGGGGAGGGGAGGGGGTTCAACTTCCAGAAACACAAAGAATGTCTTTTTTCTTTCTAAAAAAATATGCAGCTTCACATATTTTCTGTTGTGAAAAGTGAAAGAAACGAGCGCTGGTCGGTGATAGATTCAGTCAGTAGAGGAGGAGAGGAGAGGAGGAGAGGAGAGGGAGGAGGTGGAGAGTGGAGAAGGAGGAGAGGAGAGGAGAGGAGAGGAGGAGAGGAGGAGGAAGAGGAGAGGAGAGGAAGAGGAGAGGAGGAGAGGAGAGAAGAGGAGAGGAGGAGAGGAGAGGGAGGAGAGGGAGGAGAGAGGAGAGGAGGAGAGGAGGAGGAGGACAGGAAGGAGGAGAGGAGGAAAGGAGAGGAGATGAGAGGAGAGGAGAGGAGGGAGGAGGAGAGCGAGGGCCGAACTGAAAGTGGAGAGCAGGTTTCAGTCTGCAGAGAGGAAGCTGCTGTTTGCGGAAACTGAAGTGAGGCAGAGAGTGAGGCAGAGAGTGAGGCAGAGAGGGAAATGAAACCAGGCTGCAAACAGCAGCTCAGAGTCACAAACTGAAGTGACACACAGCAGCCTGACATCAGCTGAACATACAAAACACTCAGCAGAATACTGTGCTGACCTGTAAGGCTAAAGGACAGTGACAGAGAGAAACTGAGAAAAATAACTTCATTATCTTCATCTTCATCATCATCTCCTGTCCTGACAGAAGTGTTCTTGGTACAGAAGTGGATGATATACAGTCAATTGTTTAGTAGTGGATGATATACAGTACTGTGCAAAAGTCTTAGGCACACTTTGCTTGCTTTCAAAAATAATTAAATGATAAATAAATCTAAGACACAATTTATATAAAACTTTTGGGTGCCTAAGACTTTTGCACAGTACTCTATATTGTTTAGTATTCACATAAAAAGCCAGTGGAAAAATCAGTTCCAAATGTGTCAGAGAACATAAATAGAAAAGGTGTGAAACCATATAATATAACACAAATACAGTCTTAGCTGCTAACCCAGGCCTGTGTTTCTGTTCATTTATTGCTTTGAAGAGCTTGTATTTGTCAGCATTATTTACAGCAAATAAACTGCTTGTTTTGTGCTTCATACGGTTTCCCACCTTTTCTATTTTATATATTGTTTCGCAGAAGCACTGGGTCTAACTTTTGTTGAAGTGAAGTCTAAACTTGAGTCATGATGTTTGATTTTTCAAAAACACAAAAATACTTCCTGCTGTTCAGGGCAGAATACTATACTATACTATACTATACTATACTATACTATACTATACTATAATATACTATACTATACTATACTATACTATACTATACTATACTATACTATACTATAATATACTATAATATACTATAATATACTATACTATACTATACTATACTATACTATACTATACTATACTATAGTAAGTAATAAATGAACAGGCATGTAATTCATCACAAGCTGTGTCCTGTTGTCTCTGTGGACCCAGTCACTCCTCCCTGCTTCTCTGTTTTGATGGGAGGCTTCATGCTTTAGTTTGTTTCTTGTCAGTTGTCTTGTTGTGCAGCAGGAGGCACTGACAGGCACTTTGATGTCTCATGTACATTAGACTCGGGCTTGATGTAAAGATCAGCATATATATTGTACTGTCTCCTGGTTAGCTGTCAGAGCTTCACACTTTTGTCCATAATTGAAGTTACACAGTCAATCCACATCGTCTGTGAACACAGAGATCTCACTGCAACACAGCAGACTGTTTATCAGAGTTGCTCATGTGAACGCCGACTAAAAAGCTACAAAACTAGTCCTCCTCCTCTTTCAAACAAGTAAACAAAAGCTGTAGCACCTCCCTAAGGCCAACCAGTGTCATTTTGAAAATGCCGGAAGGCTGCAGAAACACGCATCATTGTCCGAAGTTTCGCCAAAATCCAATTTGTGGCGTCCAAGATACTGTAGGACACGATACTGTACTGGACGATATGTTTAACTCCCGATGTGATACGATTCGCGATACGATAAGGTTCAGGATTCAATCCAACCAGGATACGATGTGATCAATAAAAGTTCAGTGACATCAAAGTCTGACTGTGCAGAATTCTGTTTATTTCTGAGACTCAAATCTTTCCAGCGATGCCATTGGCTGCTAGAATGTAAACAACAATTTAAAAATGTCGTTACAAAGTGACAATAATATAATTTGGATGGAGAGCTTGTGAAACTGTGATGGTCAAGAGTCTCATTAGTGATTACTACAGCAGAATAACATGGAGCTGATATCACCATTCATGTTCCTGACAGCAGAATAACATGGAGCTGATATCACCATTCATGTTCCTGACAGCAGAATAACATGGAGCTGATATCACCATTCATGTTCCTGACAGCAGAATAACATGGAGCTGATATCACCATTCATGTTCCTGACAGCAGAATAACATGGAGCTGATATCACCATTCATGTTCCTGACCCAACAGACAGACTGTCACATTTTTGTATCGCTATATATTGAGTTGCGATATATCGTCCCATCACTAAAATCTACTGCTCCTCATCTGTCCTGCAGGGTGTGTGTTCAGGTGTATGGGTGTTGGGGTGTTGGGGTATTGGGGTGTAGGGGTGTAGGGGTGTTGGGGTGTAGGGGTGTAGGGGTGTAGGGGTGTTGGGGTTAGGCGTGTTGGGGTGTTGGGGTGTTGGGGTGTTGGGGTGTTGAGGTGTTGAAGTGTTGGGGTGTTGGGGTGTTGGGGTGTTGGGGTGTTGAGGTGTTGGGGTGTTGAGGTGTTGAGGTGTTGGGGTGTTGGGGTGTTGAGGTGTTGGGGTGTTGGGGTGTTGGGGTGTTGAGGTGTTGGGTTAGGGGTGTTGGGGTGTTCAGACTCACTGCTGTCATAGATGGGTTCAGACACCACAGGCTCCAGCCTCCTGGAGAATCCTCCATCACTGTCTGGGAGGAAAGCTGTGAACATCAGCCGGACCACACTGAGGTCCATGTCTTTAGACTGGACAGACGCTGCACTGCTGATCACACTGCGCTGGTGGTCTGCAGGGACAGAGAGAGACAAGCAGAGAGACAGGCAGGGAGACAGGGAGAGAGAGAGACAGACAGACAGGCAGAGAGACAGGGAGAGAGACAGGGAGAGAGACAGACAGACAGGGAGAGAAACAGGGAGAGAGACAGACAGACAGGCAGAGAGACAGACAGACAGACAGGCAGGCAGAGAGACAGACAGAGAGGCAGAGAGACAGACAGGGAGAGAGACAGACAGATGGACAGGGAGAGAGACAGGAAGAGAGACAGACAGATGGACAGGGAGAGAGACAGACATGCATGATTAAAGAGACGCACATGTTTCCTGTATTCATTTCCACACACTGGGTTCCTAGCAGCTGAACTTCATATTACAACCCAGTATTGTGGGTTTAAACCCCATCCAGGGTTTGCATCAATTTATGACTGAACTCATCAATTCCAACTCAACTGAGGAATTGGAATTTGAAAAAAAAAAACAGGAAACAGAATTAGAATTGAATTGGAACTGTTCTCACCACATATCTGAGATGCCACATAGTGTTTTATATTATCAATGCTGAAAATCATAAAATGCTAAAGGAACCTTTCAGCTGGTGTTTGATGCAGAACACGTGATGGTAATCCATACATGACTGAATGTGTTTGATTTGTTGAACTGTCTTTTATCTGATTCATAATGTTTTGATTCATAATGTTTAGAGTCGAGACAAACTCTCTCAGAAGTGGAATTTCATGAAATTTAATGGAATTCAGTTCTGATTCCTGTCATTCACATTCTGTTTGCTTACAGCTGGGGGACTTTCACACTCACACTGCAACTACAACCCAACCACACACACACACACACACACACACACACACACACACACACACACACCACACACACACACACACACACTGACCGGAGAGCTCCCGGGGCACGCGGACCTCCCCCTGCAGGGCGTCGATCTCCGGGTGGATGGAGACTCCACAGTTGTAGCCCATCCTGTACGCCTCCACCATCCTCTCCTCCAGGATCTTACTGACGTTCTTCTTGTCACGTGGAGGATCCCCAGGTTAGGGAAGCTGGGAGGGAAACACACACACACACACACACACACAGACACACACACACACACACACACACTTTACCGTCAGCACAGAAAAGAAGAAAGAAAAACACTAAAGAAACACTAAACTCTGTTGTAGTGCTGACTCCAGGCAGAGTATCATGGTTAGTGTTACTGGTCATAGTGTTTTTATTTGTAGTAGCATTGGTAGTAGTAGTATTATTGGTGGTAGTTGTAGTAGTATTATCAGTGGTAGCAGTATTGATGGTAGTAGTCTTAGTAGGAGTAGTATTATTGGTAATGGTATTATCAGGGTTAGCATGATTATTGGTGGTAGTAGTATTATAGGTGGTAGTTGTATTGATGGTAGTAGAATTTGTAGTATTAGTATTATTATTGGTGGTAGTAGTCCTATTGGTGGTAGTATTACTGGAGGTAGTAGTATTATTAGTGGTAGTATTATTGGTAATAACATTATTGGTGGTAGTAGTATTATTGATAATAGTATCTGTGGTAGTAGTATTTGTGATAGTAGTATTATTGGTAGCAGTATTATTATTGTTGGTAGTATTTTGGTGATATTGGCAACAATATTGTTGCTGGTGGTGTTATGACTGTGGTTGTGCTGGGCAGCTTCCAGTGGCCTGTGTGTGTGTGTGTGTGTGTGTGTGTGTGTGTGTGTGTGTGTGTGTGTCAGACCTGATGCTGGAGTCTTTGGGCTGCAGCTCAGCGATGCAGATCCCCTTGTCACACTGCTTCCCCACCAGGCTGTGAGCGTGCAGGTGAGTCAGGCTGGAGCCGGCCGTCACCAGCTGGACCACCACCCGCGCCGGGCCCAGGTAGTTACACACCTGACACACACACACAACTCTGTTACACACATAGCTACACACCTGACACACACACACAACGCTGTTACACACATAGCTACACACCTGACACACAGTACACACTGTTACAGAGACATAGTGACAGATCTGACTCACACAGATGTAATGTTTTCCTGGAGTAAGACGTTGGAAACTGCAAGTCAAAGCATGAACCATAAAAAACTAAAATAGCCGCCAATCGGCTCATGTTAAGTTTCATCCCGCCTCCGAAACATTCACTCTGGGCTCAGTTTAAACGATCCATGGTGCAAGTGCTTTCAGGACGTCCAAATCCAAACTGCTAGTTAAAAGACACACAATGTGGGCGCAAAGTAAGGCACAAGGCGCAAAGGGGTTGTACTGAGTCCCTTAATTAATCATATGTGTGTTTTGGGCGTAACATGAACTCAACCAATCAGAGTGTCATCTCTGCTATTTAAAAGGCAGATTCGGCAAGTTGGAGAAACGAACGGTTTTCTGCTGAGGAAACGGATCTGCTCGTGTGCGAGGGCGATGTGTGTGTGTGTGTGTGTGTGTGTGTGTGTCTGTGTGTGTGTGTGTGTGTCGGGTGAAGGTAAGATGCCTTTGCAGTTTATTTTCATGACTTTTTGCTGGGCTGTGCTTTTTACATATTTACTGTGTTTTTCTTGGTTGTAGGTTGTGTATTTAGCAGTTGGCAATGTGTGATGATGGTTAACGGGACATGCATGCTGCACATTTGGCATTGCGTAATGGTGAAAGCATATGGCAATTTGGCAACAAAATACATATCAGAAACGAAGTAAAGTGCATATTTTCATAGTAGTTGATCCTATTTTTCTATTTTGCATGGTTTTGTGTGTGTTTGAGAGAGAGAGAGAGAGAGAGAGAGAGAGAGAGAGAGAGAGAGAGAGAGAGAGAGAGAGAGACATGCAGGAAAATATTGCGCCAGGAAACTAGCAATGACACTTGCCGGTTCACACCATGTAACCGGATCATCCTGGGTTCAAATCCAGACCAGGACCTTTGTCACATGTCATCCCTCTCTCTCTCTCCCAACCTAACCTCTCCACTATTAACTATCTAATAAAGGCAAAATGCCAAAAACATAAATAAAAACCTACATAAAAACATAAAATAGAACAAATACATCACAAAATCCAAAGGCTCAAGCTTGTGTGTGTGAATGTGTGTGAGTGGATCTCATGGACAGATCGGCTGATATTGGGGGGAGTAAAAACCTGTAACTCAGTCGAATCCCTCAGCAGAACTATGTGCAAAGTTAGGAAACACGACACACACCAGTCACTTAGTGCTTTAGAGCCAAAGGGGCGTAAGTGACCTTTTCCTAATAGCAGAGCAAAAACAAAACATTAAATGACGACTTTCATTCAAACATAACACAGGAAACATTCATACGTTTAGAGAGATTAAGATCCATAGACTTGGCATTCTCTAAAAAGCTTTAAAGTGCAGTTTCCCTTTTTACACCCAGTTGAATCCAGGGATTTCACTCAAGTCTTTTGGATTTTCCCTTTTATTTCAATTGTCCTTTTGTCCATCAGATAGAGCAACAAGGGCTTTCCAATGACATAAAACTCAGTTTCAGCCAAAATGTCACTTTCACACCAAACCCTGGAAATGACCAGCAACCTGTTTGTAGTCAAATACTGGTAAATGTCTGTCGTAGTTTCCTTTCCTGGTGGGAGCCCTTTTCATCTCTAAACACACACACACACACACACACACACACACACACGGTTTGGAAAACTAAGGGGACTAGATGAAACTTTAAGGGGGAAATTAGGTAAAGAAGACAAAACTACAGGCTGAAGTATTAAATAAGAGAGATGTCAGATAAGAGAGGCGATGGTTTCTGAACTCATTCTGAGAGAGAGAGAGATGAGTCAGAGAGAGAGAGAGAGAGAGAGAGAGAGAGAGAGAGAGAGACAGAGAGAGTGACAGAGAGAGAGCGAGTGAGCGAGAGAGAGAGAGACAGAGAGAGAGACAGAAAGACAGAGAGAGAGAGAGAGACAGAGAGACAGAGAGTGACAGAGAGAGTGAGCGAGAGAGAGAGAGAGAGACAGAGAGAGAGACAGAGAGAGAGACAGAGAGAGAGCGAGTGAGCGAGAGAGAGACGGAGAGAGAGACAGAAAGACAGAGAGAGAGAGAGAGAGAGACAGAGAGAGTGACAGTGACAGAGAGAGTGAGCGAGAGAGAGAGAGAGACAGAGAGTGACAGAGAGAGAGAGAGAGAGAGACACGTTGGAGAAAATGAATGAGACATTTGCAGCAGTGTATCATAGACTCAGTTCACACTGAGGAAAGCCTTGTGCTGAAACTCTGCTGGTGGATAAACATCACACAACTAACAGAAGAGCATGCAAATGTCTTTTTCCTTTTTCAAACAGAATGTGGAAGTTGGCAATCATTAACACAGAGATTTCCTCCTGCTGCAGGTGCTGAAGAATTGAAATGTTTCAGCAAAGGAAAAGATAAAATAATGAAACATGGCTTCCAGAGAGAGAGAGAGAGAGAGAGAGAGAGAGAGAGAGAGAGAGAGAGAGAAGAGAGAGAGAGAGAGAGAGAGAAAGAGAGAGAGACAGAGGGAGAGAGAGAGAGAGAGACAGAGAGAGAGGGAGAGAGAGAGAGAGAGACAGACAGACAGAGGGAGAGAGACAGAGAGAGAAAGACAGAGGGAGGCAGAGGGAGAGAGAGAGAGAGAGAGAGGGAGACAGAGGGAGAGAGAGAGTGAGGGAGAGAATGAGTGAGGGGGGAGAGAGAGGGGGAGGGACAGGGAGAGGGAGAGAGAGAGAGTGAGCGAAAGAGAGAGACAGAGGGACACAGAGGGAGAGAGAGAGACAGAGGGAGAGAGAGAGACAGAGAGAGAGATGGAGAGAGAGAGAGAAAGAGAGAGACAGAGGGAGACAGAGGGAGAGGGAGAGAGAGAAAGAGAGACAGAGAGAGAGAGAGAGAGAGGGAGAGAGAGAGTGAGGGAGAGAGTGAGTGAGGGAGGGAGAGAGAGGGGGAGGGAGAGGAAGAGGGAGAGAGACAGAGGGACACAGAGGGAGAGAGAGAGACAGAGAGAGATGGAGAGAGAGAAAGAGAGAGACAGAGGGAGACAGAGGGAGAGGAGAGAGAGAAAGAGAGACAGAGGGAGAGAGACAGAGAGAGAGAGAGAGGGAGAGAGAGTGAGGGAGAGAGTGAGTGAGTGAGGGAGAGGGGGAGGGAGAGGAAGAGGAAGAGAGAGAGAGAGTGAGAGAAAGAGAGAGAGACAGAGGGAGACAGAGAAAGAGAGAGAGTCGACTTGATGCTGTTGGGAGTTTTTCTGTCGTTTAGCGCTTCGCTTTCTGCTGCGGTTTAGAAACACACTTTCTCTTTGGCACAAATGACTCACTGCTGCCCTCCAACACACACACACACACACACACACACACACACACACACACACACACACACACACACACACACACACACACACACACACACACACACACACACACACACACACACACACACACACACACACACACACACACACACACACACACACACACACACACACACACACACAGGACCTTCTATTAGTTTATCTTAAAAGATATCTGTTATCAAAGGAAGTTTCTGGAGAGAAGGCAAAACAGAAAATGAATGAGGGAGGAACATTTTCAGGTTGTTTTTAGGTTGGAGGCCCATTGGTTTATAATGGGAGACTACTGTGTTCTTGTTTCTACAGGTGTACAACTCATCAGTGTGTGTGTGTGTGTGTGTGTGTGTATCATGTCATTACACCACACATTTCCTCCTGCTATTACCCAGAACGGATTAACCCGACACTGTAAATAAACACAAGCCCACTTCCTCTTCCTGGTTAGCTCAGCCAATAGGAGTGCTGAAAATCAACAACCAACAAAACCCAGTTCCTAGAAACCCAGCATGGGTTATGGTATGGTTTCCTGGCTCAAACACGTTGCTCAAATTATTCACATTATTTGTTTTAACCTCCTGGGAGTGCCAGGCGGGTGGGGTTGATGCACTGAGAGTTTAATAAATCGCAGTAGAGATTTATCTGTGATTGACAGCTTATCCAACACTATATGAATCATCCCGACACAGTGAACCCCACCCATCTGGACCTTCAAGCGGGGTAAAACGAACACTCAATATTTTTTGGCAAAAACTACTTGGACCCCAGTCAGGTTGGTGGAAGACGGTGACATGAAATTTCACAGTACGATTATCTTGACCAAAATTATCTTGATATACGATATTATCTTGATAATTACTAAAATGATGAAAACCTTAAAAACAGTACTGTAATATGCTTCAGTTACATAGAAACGAATTAATTATATCACAATCACAAGACATTTGACTTTTTTCTTAAAAAAAACTAAATGATAAAATTCTGGTTTAGCTTCTAGAAACTGGAAGGAGAGTTTCAAACGACACAAATCAAAATCCAAAAAACAAATCTAAAATAAAGTCAAACATGTCTCAAATAAATCTTCATCCACATAAACTCAGTCAGTAACATGAATATGAGAGTTTATTAGAAGAAACTAAAACATCAGTGATGACTGCAGTTCATGGTAATAAAAACTGGTGACAGAGTCACAACCATTGTTTATGACACTGTCACCAACTATTGTTTTTTTCCCCCCGATATATATTTCATGACCTTGTTATTATAAGGTTCTATCTGACCTTTTTGTCAAAACTGAGTTAGTCGCATGAACCTATTCTATGAGTGCATGAATGTGTGGTGTTATTTTTTAAAATTAATGATTTTTGAGTCTGTAATTTCTAAAACAAAAGGACCCATCTCCATTTAATGGATGTTGAAAACTTTGAAGCTCAATATCTCAGAACTATCCTGAAGGCAGATAGAACCTTATAATTCTAAGCTCAACCAGTTCTTGTCCCATCCCAGCTGAATCCTTCAGGACTGACTGTGCAGTTTGATTCATCATTTATATATAATCCTCTCCTCTGTCTCCCTGTAGGGAAATAGTCCCCCCCTCCCCCCCTCCCCTCCCCTCCACTGGGAGGTCAGAGGTCAGGGTGTGGAGCTGGTGGGGTTCAGTGTGTTCCTCAGGGACACTTCAGCAGGGTGGAGGGTCTCTCTGAACACCAGAGCAGCCTGCTCTCCATTAAAGCAGCACCTCAATTTAAGCTAATCGATAATACAAACCCTGTTAGCTAAATGCATCACAGTGATGTCAGGCGTCGATACAGAGGCAGCTCAGTATCACTTACAGTAACACAGGCACCAGGAGTCTGCAGCTTCCTGCTAGAGAAGCAGACTGCTGGACTGGCTGGAAAACCTCAACACTGCTGGAGCAAGACGCTTACAGCTGCAATATGCAACGTTCTGGACATTAAAATTACAATAGATAAACAGGATATAGACAGAAGCAACACTTGGTGCTCTTGTGGAATAAGACGAAAGTAAAGTCCTTAGATTTATAGGTGCTCACTGGAAACAGGAACCAGGGGCCGGATTCACAAAACCCTCTTAAGAAAAAACATCTTCTCAAGTGCCATTTTTTTCTTTACTTTAGTCTTAAGAAAAAAAATGCTATTCTCAAAAACAGTTCTTATATATTTTCTTAACATTCTTCTTATGTTTTTTCCTAAGAAAAAACGTAGGAATAAATGGTATTCTTGAAATGAAAGTTCTCAAATTTGTTCTTGATTTTTTTCTTAACTTTAAGACGGCCCTTCACCTGTCTTAAAACTCCTACAGTGAAAAGGTAAGCCTCTAATATCATATATTTAAACACATTTTAGACAAGTAGGTTATAGTTCAAAGTCTTCATAGGTTCCCCTACACCTAACATTAAGATGAACATTTATTGTAAAGCTTTATTTGGTGTAGGGCCAGGTAGGCCTCTGTCTCATGTCTGTTGGAAATAAGCTGCAAATTTTACAGTTACCAACAGCAACCAATGTTTAAATCTTTGCTCTAGTTTCTCTAAATAGGTTTTTCCCCAATTGTTTTGTAGATGGAAGCACTTTGGGTTGCCTCCTAGCCTTGTCTCCTAGCCTCCTAGCCTTGTCTCCTAGCCTCAATGGCAGTAAGCCTAAAGTTTATTACCCAGAATTAATTCAGGCCCTATTTTGAGAAGTTCTCAAGTAGGAAAATTAAAGAAATTCATAAGAAATGAGACTGTTACTAAGAAAATATTGAGGAATTGCACTTAAGAGCCCTCTTAAGAACTTCCTAAAATTTCCTCTTATGTCATTTCTTAAGATCTATCTTAAGAACACATTGGTGTATCTGGCCCCTGATCTGTAGAAAACACCTGAGATACTAGATCTAAGAATGAGAACCCCCAATGAGAATAAAGTAAACTCTTGAGCTGTAAACACAAAGTCCAAGGCTCTCTACATCCAATAAGGAGGGAAGAGATTTGAAGCTTTAGATCTAAAAAGCCTTTATTATCACGGCTTAGAACCGACGCGCTTTGACCCTGTGGTCGTCTGAAGGTTCTGATTGGATCTCAGTTGTTTTCTACAGATAAACAAGATCTATTCTCCATTCTCAGTCTGTGTGTTCGGGCCTAAATCCCCCGTTTCCCTGAGATTGTCTTCTCAGTGATGTTGGGACGTTTTGGGGGGCGTAAACCATTTCCTGTGGGCGTGTCTTACGGCTCCGTCAAGACGACTGACAAGTTTGAACTGAGAAAATGTTTCAGGATGTAAAACATCAGCGGTAAACGTCAGGTTTTGGTGTCAGTCCCTAAGAATCAAAGAGCGAGGGCTTCTTTCTAGAGCCGCCATTTTGCACCAAGAGACGTTCAACAATCATACAGGGAGAAATCCATCGTAGAAGAAGAGAGAGACTAATTTCTCCACCCACAGGAGCAGGAGAGAGACCAGAATGCACTGCAGCAAAGAGACAGGTTGGAGTTTGAGTAAGGGGGACGACTCTCACTTTCGAATGGAAAAAGTTTCTCTCTGCTTATCTCTCTCTCCATCTACACATCAAACCCACAGCTGATTGATCACACTTTCCGTCTATTTTTATGCCCAAACGCCCACCTTTGGTAGAAAGGAACATGTCCATGCTCCTTTCTCTGGGGCTTGTCGAAAGGCATTCTGGGAAACGTAGGAAATCACTAACTGCAGTAGAAGTAGACGAGGCAGGTTGAGATAAAGTAGGTTCATCGCTTCATCACTAAAAGTATAAATGAACATCACAGACTGATGAGATCAAACAGGAGGATCTGAGGGGAATTTCACCCCGAATTTCTCCAGCAGCAGACTGTGGTTGAACCGTGAAGCAGGGTGGGGATTTGCCAACCTTCCCTGTATAAATAAAGGTTATAAATGTAATATTTGCAGGCAGCGTGGGTAATAACCGAGATATTTCACCTCTGGATGTTGACTGTCGGCCTTTCATGTCTGAGCCGAAACTCAACATGTTTCCTGTTTGTGACGCAACTGCACTTCCTTGTAATTATATGTGGGTGTCATGGGGAGGAAATTCCCAACAGACATCAAACACAGTAGCAGGTGTGTGTGTGTGTGTGTGTGTGTGTGCGTGCGTGTGTGTGTGTGTGTGTGTGGTTCCTATGAAGCTGGACAGGTCCGGGCCAGCACCAGACTCAGCTTCTTGAACCCAGAAGGCCTCAGTCATTCACATTCTAGTCATTTCTGTGACTCTCTTATCCACAGAGAGTTCTGATGAGGTCGACAGTAGAACCATCACCTAATTTGTGATAAACTGCGACCAGGGGCCAGCTGCATAAAGCTAGTTTAAGACTCGTCTAAGCCTTAGACTGGTCTTAGATTCTCAGGTTGGACTATGGACTGTCTGTTACTTAAATATTACGACTGACTTATTTTGAGGTAGGAAAGATAGCCACCTTCCCCCCGGCTAATCTTGAGTTAAGAACTTTGTTGTCATGGCAATGAGTCGGCCTAACTGTCAGAGTGGGATGTTTAAATACTGAAGCTGTTTCATAAAAGATGCCAAATTTTTGGTTTTTAGGAACAGTCTGAAAAAGAGAGCGAGTCTTTAGAGACAGAAACAACCCATTAGAGATCTACAAGAACCAAGACGTAGTAGGAACAGGTAAATATAAATGTATATAGCAAGTTTGACTTAAAGTCATATTTAAGTCTAAGACCAGGTCTATCTTTATGCAACTGGCCCCAGTTTGGTGCTAAATTGACTCAACAGAACCCGGATCTCTTACACCTGTGTCCCACGATGGTGGAGATGGTTTTGTACATCTTGGTACCGACTGACAGTCTGACTTATACTAGCTGCTGGCCAAAGCTAATAAACTAATAAACTCCTAGGTCACCAACATTACAAGCAGCCAATAGCAAGGATGTCAAGGGTCAGAGGTCACAGAGCCCAGACAACAGATGGAAGAAAATATTCCTGCAACTCTACAATGATCAAAAGTGCAAAAGTGTCTCATTTAGTCCACTAAGGACTAATGTTCCCTGCTGTCCTTTAAAAAGTACCATCATTTGGTTTAATGTGTCAATCGATTTGTAAGTTGTTGTCACTTTTTGTACCCAGCAAGGAAATTGTTTGTTTGTTCGTTCCTTCATTCAGTCTTTCATTCCTTCTGTCTTTGGTTCCTTCGGTCATTGGTTCCTTCGGTCTTTGGTTCCTTCTGTCCATCGTTCATTTGGTCTTTCATTCCTTTGGTCTTTCGTTCCTTCGGTCTTTCGCTCATTCAGTCTTTCGTTCCTTTGGTTTTTCATTTCTTCATTCTTTTGGTCTTTCGTTACTGCGATCTTTTGGTCCTTCAGTCTTTTCTTCATTTTCTCCTGTGGACGACATGTGGAACTGGCATATATTTACAATTGCATAATGTTGGTGGAGGAATGCGCTCTACTGAGGGACATTTAGTTCGTTCTTTCAGTCTTTCGTTCCTTCGGTCTTTTGTTACTGCGATCTTTTGGTCCTTTAGTCTTTTATTCATTTTCTCCTTCTTGGAAGGCTCTACAGATCAAAACAAACTAAACCAAACAAACCCAAACTGTGTATGTATCCTGTACACATAATGTGTGTTTCTTTTAAGATGCTGGTGACTTGCATTAGTAAACACTGTCCATAAATGATATATTCACCACATACTAAAACATAATCCGACTGACATATTTTTCTTTTAATATTCTTTTCTTATCATTTTCATTTTCAGTAAAAATTTAAGTAAAATCCACAGAGCAAACATCTTCTTCTTCAGGTTTGCTCTCTTACATTTGTCCCTGTTTGTCTCAGAGGGGACGACATGTTTCAGTGTCTGAGATCTCATTTTGGAACTGAACTCTTTGATATCTGTTTGTAAAACCCCTTTTCCCCCAGCGTGTCTGAGATAAAGATGTGTTCACGTTGAGCAGCTCGTGTGCAGAGTGAGTCAGTGTCATCATCCCACTGGTCCAGATCAACAGGAGGGGTTTTCCCACACTGCAGCCTCAGAACACAACACACTGTAAACAATACACTGTACATATATCTGTCACGGTGGAGCGAGAACAGAGAGAGATTTCTTTGCTCATTTTGCTGACTTCCTGTTCTACACTGCAAAAATATACATCTTAACTCATTTGTTTTCTAGTATTGAGTGTGACAATGTTATTGTTCTTAAAGCAAGTCAAAAAATGTAGATAATCTGCTTTGTTCACATGGCAGCCAGACTTTCTCCAGCTCTGATCGTCTCTCCACTATATGCAAGGATCATTTTGATGGAGATTTTGTTTTTTTAATTGGTTAAGTTTGGCTCTGTTTCCACCTGTTTCACTGTGTTCCAGGTAGGATTTCCCATCCTAACCATGACCTAAATCAAATATGGCTGCTGTGTCAATGAAGTGAATTTTGCTTGTTTACAATTCAAGTCAACTTCTTTCAAAAAATTCTGCCTTATTGTGCTTTGTTTCAAGATACTGGTGCCTGTTTCTAAAAATTGAAAACAAGTAGACTTTTTTCACCACACTGGCAGAACTTTTCTTTTGCTTTAAGAAAACTATATTTTAAGAGTAAAGTAGACTAAATGTTGTTAAGAAGGACAATTGTTGGAGTGTTGTGTCCAGAGTTCATGTCATCCAGATCCACAGCGATGTGAATGAAGTCAGTCAGTTCAGCCTGACAGACAGACTGCGGCAGGAATCTGGGGAATTCCTGTTTCCTCTGGCTCGGTTGGAACATGTGGGAGATTCAGCCTCCAAACTAAACATCAACACAAAGCCAAGAAGTATAACCTCCTGTCTGTCTCTCATACAGAGGGGCAGACAGGCCTGGGACCCACACAAGTGAATGAAGAGATAGATAACATAGACAGACAAACAGGCAGATAGACATGTTGACAGACAGACAGTAAAACAAAGCTTTGAGGAGCAGATGCCACTCTGCTCCATCCAGTCTGGTCCTGCTACTGGGAACTCTTCATATTTTTGATTTTATTTCCTTTATTCATCCCCCAAAGAGGAATATTCTATTTTCACCCTCTGAATCAACCCATGGGTCAAGACAGACAGCATTAATCTGAGCATTTGGTCCATCCAGGTCATTTTGGTCCAGTTTATCATCCTCAGAACAGCATGTGTTGTGGTATATTTGTTATATTCCATACATGTTCCTCCAGCTGCCCCTCCTCTCATATGACTGTCCTGTCATTTAGTGTGCATGACTGGCATGTTGGCTGGTAACGGGTCATGGAAGAAATTATTAACTTTTGGTGAAAATCCAACGTGGAACTGGCATATATTGACTGCGGAATGCGCTCTACTGAGGGGCATTTAGTTTGTTTCTTCGTTCGATAGTTCCTTCTGTCTTTCGTTCCTTCAGTCTTTAGTTCCTTCGGTCTTTAGTTCCTTCGGTCTTTAGTTCCTTCGGTCTTTAGTTCCTTCTGTCTTTCGTTCCTTCAGTCTTTAGTTCCTTCGGTCTTTAGTTCCTTCAGTCTTTAGTTCCTTCTGTCTTTAGTTCCTTCTGTCTTTCGTTCCTTCGGTCTTTAGTTCCTTCGGTCTTTAGTTCCTTCAGTCTTTAGTTCCTTCTGTCTTTCGTTCCTTCGGTCTTTAGTTCCTTCTGTCTTTCGTTCCTTCGGTCTTTAGTTCCTTCAGTCTTTAGTTCCTTCTGTCTTTCGTTCCTTCGGTCTTTAGTTCCTTCTGTCTTTCGTTCCTTCCATCTTTCGTTCCATCCGTCTTTCATTTAGCCTTTTGTTCCTTCAGTCTTTCGTTCCTTCCGTCTTTCATTCCTTCGGTCTTTCATTTGGACTTTTGTTCCTTCAGTCTTTTGTTCCTTCAGTCTTTTGTTCCTTCGGTCTTTTGTTCCTTCAGTCTTTTGTTCCTTCGGTCTTACGTTACTTTGGTCTTACGTTCCTTCGGTCTTGCGTTACTTCAGTCCCTCATTTAGTCTTTTGTTCCTTCAGTCTTTTGTTCCTTCGGTCTTACGTTACTTTGGTCTTACGTTCCTTCGGTCTTACATTACTTCGGTCTCTCATTTAGTCTTTTGTTCTTTCAGTCTTTCATTCCTTCAGTCTTTCGTTTAGTCTTTAGTTCCTTCGGTCTTTCGTTCCTTCATTCTTTAGTTCCTTCGGTCTTACATTACTTCAGTCTCTCATTTAGTCTTTTGTTCTTTCAGTCTTTCATTCCTTCAGTCTTTCATTTAGTCTTTCGTTCCTTCGGTCTTTCATTTAGTCTTTCGTTCCTTTGGTCTTTTGTTCCTTCAGTCTTTCGTTCCTTCATTCTTTAGTTCCTTCGGTCTTACCTTACTTCGTTCTCTAATTACTCTTTTGTTCCTTCAGTCTTTCGTTCCTTCGGTCTTTCATTTAGTCTTTCATCCCTTCAGTCTTTCATTTAGTCTTTCGTTCCTTTGGTCTTTTGTTCCTTCAGTCTTTCGTTCCTTCATTCTTTAGTTCCTTCGGTCTTACCTTACTTCGGTCTCTAATTACTCTTTTGTTCCTTCAGTCTTTCGTTCCTTCGGGTCTTTAGTTCCTGTATCACTTTTCCCAAATCCTGTGAGGAAACAAGCCAGAACGTCTTGTCCCGATACTAACGCCCGTAAACAAAGTTTCTGGAGTGGTTGGAACCCGTCCACGCCATGTTTGCGTTCCACAACAGCAATAAACTTAAACTAAAATCCTCCTCACTTAGCTACATTTTGACTGTGTTTACTATTTAGTGGTTCTCTTGTCTGTGACTATTCACCACAACAACAGCAGGAATACGTGCCGTGTCTCCCTCAGACCTCCCCGCTGATGTTGCCATCAGGGCGTCGTTATGTTTCACCTGTTTATAAAACTAACCGCCGTTCAAAATCGTTTATCCCCTCTGCAATCCGACTTTTGAATGCTCCGTAGGTTTTTTTTTCTTTTCTTAACTGATCTGTTATTGTGTTTACCAAGTTTATTTATCAACATTATTTATAGATTTCATTCCACATTTTAGCTCCTTGGTGTATTGTTTGTTTGTATGTTGTTGGATGTTACTGTGTTTTTCTTTGTACAACAAGCTGCTTGTAACTAATTGCCCCTAGTGGGATTAATAAAGTTGTTTTGAATTTGATGCTTTGTGTCACGAGAGCTTCTGGGTTTCTCAGATTACTGTGAGGATAAGAGCTGCTTCACGCTCATCTACTTCCTTGTTGCCCTGATGGTCAACAGCTACAGCAAGAAACTGTTTGAAACTCCTCTAACTCTCATCCAGAATTATCTTGTAGGTCTAGATCTATATATATTTTCTGAATCTATCATTATAAGCTCATGATTCAACTGGTAGCTGATTGGTACGTTCAAATCTGAAAACCCTTTATGTCAGGATTTTCTGAAACATCTATGGAGAAAATGAATGGGACATTTGCAGCAGTGTATCATAGACTCAGTTCACACTGAGGAAAGCCTTGTGCTGAAACTCTGCTGGTGGATAAACATCACACAACTAACAGAAGAGCATGCAAATGTCTTTTTCCTTTTTCAAACAGAATGTGGAAGTTGGCAATCATTAACACAGAGATTTCCTCCTGCTGCAGGTGCTGAAGAATTGAAATGTTTCAGCAAAGGAAAAGATAAAATAATGAAACATGGCTTCCAGAGAGAGAGAGAGAGAGAGAGAGAGAGAGAGAGAGAGAGAGAGAGAGAGAGAGACAGAGGGAGAGAGAGAGAGAGACAGAGAGAGAGGGAGAGAGAGAGAGAGAGAGAGACAGACAGAGGGAGAGGGAGAGAGAGACAGATAGAGACTTTCATGCTGTCTGTGAACTTTCATGCCAATAAAGCACATTGAATTGAAATTGAGAGAGAGAGAGAGTGAGGGAGGGAGGGAGAGGGGGGTGAGGAAGAGGGAGAGAGTGAGAGAGTGAGAGAGAGAGAGAGAGAGAGAGAGAGAGAGAGAGAGAGAGAGAGAGACTGTGAGGGAGGGAGGGGTAGAGAGAGGGGGGGGAGAGACAGAGAGAGAGAGAGAGAGAGTGTGAGGGAGGGAGGGGGAGAGAGAGGGGGGGGAGAGACAGAGAGAGAGAGAGAGAGAGAGAGTGAGTGTGAGGGAGGGAGGGGGAGAGAGAGGGGGGGAGGGAGAGAGACAGAGAGAGAGAGAGAGAGTGTGAGGGAGGGAGGGGGAGAGAGAGGGGGGGAGGGAGAGAGACAGAGAGAGAGAGAAAGAGAGAGAGAGCTCCAACAGGAAGTGTTACCTTGACGGTGGGGTAGGACTTCCTGTTCTTCTCGCTGGACGCACCAGGCAGACCGCCGTGAGACGGACCTTCACAGCCGTACCTGAACCTGAACCCCCGCTGAGACACACACACACACACAATATAACACTAAGTATATATACTATACTTCAATACACTATAAAACTAAATATATATAAATACACTATAACACTGAAACATATACAATATACTAAAACCACACCTGAACCTGAACCCACGCTGGCAGACATAAAAACACACTATAATACCAAAAATGGTAACACTTTACAATAAGGGTACATTCATTAAGGGTTAATGTTTAATAAGTTAACTAATTAACAGTTAACTAATGTGTCTGGTAATAATTTACCAATGTGTTCATGTTAACTAATTTATACATTATTTAATAGTTTATAAAGATGACTTAAATAATGTATAAATTAATACCTTAGTTAACATGAACACCATTAGTAAATGATTACCAGACACATTAGTTAAGGGTTAGTTAATGCTTATTAAGCATTAACTAACCCTTAATTAATGCACCCTTATTGTAAAGTGTTACCCTAAATATA